>NC_056562.1:16528891-16562415 GCF_013358625.1 Macadamia integrifolia | reverse complement strand
CCCCCCCCCCCCCTCTTTTCTTTTTAATGTAATGCTGATCTTCTAGCTAAAAAGAAAATTGTATGAAAGGTATTTCCTTATTTTTGTCCTGGCTATCACTTTTTATTTTATGTGGATGTCTTGTAATATTGTGCTTTTCTAGCATAATGATCAAAATCTGATGGTGCTATTGAAGGCGATTGAAAGATGGGATCATTAAGGATTTAAACCTATATGAGTAATGATCAAGTTGATCCCATACAGCATGATTTTGTTTTCTTAACCTCTTATTGACTATCAAAGATTATAAGAGGTTTTTTTGTATAATTTTTTGTGATGGCAGCTATGATTCAGACTGAATTTGCAGGATGGGCTTCTATGCTTCTATTTATTGCTCAGTATTTTTGTAGCATATGTGAATAATGGTTTTATAGGGAATTCTCAAGAATTATAATTGTAGAGGTTGTATCATGATTCACGGGGAGCAAAGGAATGAGGATGGATACATTTAGAATCAAGGTTGCATTGTAAAGAAGTGTTAGATGTGTTGAAAAATTAAGGGGTGGCCATGAGAACCGTAAGGGGGTAGTGGAGTTGGCAAAGGACCTTTGCCTTAGAAAATATATGATTTTGAGTTAGACTCCTGTTATCTTCTTGGGACCACTCATATGGGGGTGTTTACTGTTATTCACTACTTTCGATGAAAATTAAATAATTCTCATTTAACCCCAGTATAACCCGATTCATTCTATTGTGAAAAAAAAAAAAAAAAAAAGGAAGGATATGAGAGAATTATACTTAATTTGCTTTATGTTCAGAACTTATGGAATCCTTAGAATATGTTTAATTGAAGTCAACAATCCACTTTGCACAGCAATGTGCCAACCTAACACCTCCACAACTCCTAGTCAGGTTTGAGTCAGTTGAACTCACAACTCACGTCACAATTTTACAATTGAGCCTCAGGCTTGTTCTGGGGACAAATGGTGAGATACAGTGCAATATGCCATATGTCAATTCAACGGCTGAAAAGCTTCTTGAAAAGATGCGGACTTGATTGCCACGGAATGAATAGAAATGACCGAGTTTTCCTAAGGTCACGGTGAACAGGAATCCATTCATCATATCTCATTATAATCATGTTAATTAGAAAAAGATCCTCTCTAACACCAACAATCTTTCAATGATTAATTCAAAGGATGGGATGAGTTGGACACACATCCCCATATGTTGGTAGTTATTGAAATATGTGTCCAACTCCTCCCAACCCTTGAATGGTCATTGCAAGGGAATTGGATGGGGCTTAGAAAAGACTCAGATCCCATATAATAGGGGGCAGAGAAATGAGAGTGATGAAGGACACATCTAAACCATAAAGGAAAACTTTGTCTTAAAAAAAAAAAACCAAATTTAGAGAAATAGATACATAAATCAATCATTGTATTAGAATAACACTTTCATCATAATACAATGATTGACTGATGTATCTATCTTTTCTTTCATATTAAAAAAAAAAAATCTTTAACACACACAAAATGCATACCCAAAAGTGACACAGTGATCATTATGTGCTTACTTGCTTTTGCTTTCAGACTGTCCTTTTTTTTTTTTATTCATTTCTTGACAACTAAACTAAGCCTAGCTAATGGTCCAAGTTTGCCATGAAGAGAAAGCTCTATTGCAATGTCTGCAGTGTCTCTGGACATGGAGCATATTGAAAGTGTCTTCTTTCTAGTGGTAAAAGAAAACAAAAAAACATTTTTTCATGGTGGATGGAGGATTAATTCAGCTACTTTTTTAGTAGGTCTCATAGTAGAATCATTAAATCTAGGCCATGGATTAAGCATATGTACGTTCTTAAGTCCAATACAGTGATATACAATATGTTTACATTTAAATGCACTTCATATATTATTAATTATTGTAAAAGTTTTTAAAATACATTGGACACCAAAATATGTACTTTATGCATATAAGATTTGAAATTGTGATACTTCCGGTTATTACATGTCATTGGTGGAAAATAGATAAGAGTTCAATGGTCGAGACTGTAAGGAATGGGATGGGATCTGAGTTATTCTATTTAGCGATAATGTTAATATGAGGGTTTGAATAATTCACTTCTCTTTCCACATATTTTTCAAGAGTACTTATCCATTTTTTTAAATAATATTGTATAAACTATAGAGATGAGAGGATGATGAGAAAGAGAGAGGCAATAGCAATACAAATGCTATCTCCTTCTCTCTTAGCTTTCTTCTTCTCAAGCGATGAACTTCCTATTTTTGGTTGCCGTCTCAAGTTTTTAAATAAACCATTATCAATATATGGTAACAATATTTTGACCATAATTACCATATTTAATTTCATTATAGTGTATCTGTCATCTATTAGTATACAATATTCAATACGTCAATTTAGTATCAATGGCTCATGTCCATTGATCTTTATTTAGCTATTTATACAAAAAGTCACTAAATATATAGTCGTTCTTCATGTGGACTAGTCAATCTTGTATATCTGTCATTAGCAAAAAAATATAATTGTTTTACCGTGCATTTTAGGAAAACTTTGTCCTTTATTCAATATAATTTTTTTTTTTTTTTAATTTACTATCACTCCGCTACACTTGGCCTATATTTACTAAAACTCCCCTTCCTTTTACTTTTTTACTGATATTCTCCTGCTTGTTTACTTTTACATCTCTTTCTCTCCTGCTCTTTTTAAATCCCCAGATTATCCTTCCTTTTCACTTGTAACTTATTACACTCTTTTTCAAATTGATTGGTTCAAAACATGGTTTGAACCAAACCACTAACAAGTTTTGTCTCATCTAATCATCAAGGATATTGTAAATTCAAAAAAAAAAAAATTTATATCCGATCTATATCTATATCGGTATCATATATTCGAATCGAGTACCAGGTGTTTTTTATTTTTTTAATTATTAGATTGATTGAGACCGATAGCAATCTAATACCGATAAAAAAATAGATTGTTAAATTTGTGATGATGGATGAGATAAATAATAATAATAATAATAATAATAATAATAATAATAATAATAATAATAATAATAATAATAATAATAATAATAATAATAGTAAACATCCCTGATGATTGGATGAGACGAAATAAAATAATAATAATAAATAAATAAATTATATCTTTAAGGACACATCAATTATGTCAATATTCTTGATGATTGGATGAGACAAAACTTGTAAGTGGTTTGGTTCAAACCATATTTTAAACCAATTAATATGAAAAAAATGTAATAAGTTACAAGCGAAAAGGAAGGGTAATCTAGGTATTTAAAAAGAACAGAGGAGAAAGAGATGTAAAAATCAAAAAGCAAGGGAATACCAGTAAAAAAGTAAAATGTAGGAGAATTTTAGTAAATATAGGCTAAGTGTGGGAAGTGATAGTAAACTCCCCTTTTTAATATTATCTTAGGTAAGGGTATCAAATCGGAACCGAAACCGAATCCAGTTTCGGACCAAATACCCTAAACCAAATCCAAACCACTATAATATGGTTAAATCCTAGATCTGAAATAAGTATTTATAATTCGATTTGGTCTGGATGTGGATTTATGCTAAGAACCGTCAGATCTAATCGAAACCGAACCAAATAACTTAATGTCACTTTTTCCTCTTTAACTAAAAACTTGATGTAACTTATATGGAAACCCAACATAATTAATCACCTAAATTATAAATCATCTTATAGAGTTACAATTATAGTCCAACTGTAAAACCCTCCTTTTTTTTTTTAGTTTTTGTTGCCTTAAGGGGGTGTTTGGTTCGGTAAATCAAATGGTGTATGTATCGGATATGAATGTCAATCTTTTGATAGACATTCTTCTGAATTATGTTTCTTTCTGAAAAATCGTTTGGTTGCCTTAAGGCTAGTACATGTTTCTCGCGGGTTGAGATATTGACTTCTATAGAAAACGTCTTTTCGCTTTCTCCTTTTATACTAGGTGAGGTTGCTCAAATCTGAGTTTAAGTGTTGAGGTGAACTTAGATTTGGAACACATTATTTGTAATATGGTCATTCATGGGAAGTAGGATGCTCACTAATAAGGGTGATCCTAGTGGAACCAAACAACTCCAAAAATTAAGAATTATCATTCTAAAGAACGTCATCCCAAAGATTTACCGAACCAAACACTCCCTTAGGAATCATGAAGTGTGAGTTAAATAATCTACTTATTTGTGACTCTTCAAGTTTGAAGTATTTTGTTCTTCTTCTCACGATCAGCATAGCAACGATTCTTTGTCTTAGACAAAATTGTAGTAGTTGAAAGCGTCCCTTCTTCCTTTTCTTACGATTTTTTGGCAACCAATTGGTCGATTCTTCTCAACAACATTACAACAGGTCGGTTTTCCATCTCCTACAATGTTGCACTTGTTTGATTTTCAATCTATAATAATGTTGCAAATATTTGTATGAGCTTTCTTATCTTTCTGATGTATGTGTGTGTGTGTGTTTTTTTTTTAAACGGAACTTGAAAATTATTGTTGTTTATCTATAGATATGATGTTGGACTCATCCAATTTGCCACGTTGCAGATAATTAGGCGTTTGAGACAAATCTCAATGGGCCATTGAGTTAGGGACTTTTGCCCTTGTTTATTGCAGGTTCCCGAATACAAACCAGAACTTGGTACAAGTACCAAATTTTAGAATCAAGATGGAACTTGGTTTGATTCTGAATCACACTAACAATCCTTAGAATCAAAACCGAAACCAGACCGAATACCTGATTTGGACCGATTGACACCCTTAATCTTAGGGAGGACAAATATCAAACATGCCCCCTCCAAATCTAACGTCGCTTGCAATTGAAACTATGGATGACACTGCAGATTTTGAATGGAACAACACCATCTCAATCATGATCATATGACGTGAGATGATGAAATAAGACCCACTTTCCCATCTAACAAGAACGAAGGATGTTGTAGTGCATCTAGACCGTTGATTCAGTTTAAAGAATAATCAAGCGAACCACCCCTAAACAAAGCTGCAACATTGCCTGTTGGGGAGGAGACACGATTTGGTAGAGGACTGTGACACTTTGCTACTCCGCCGTTGTTCTTGTCACCGTTCACCATACTTGCCATGCAGAAGAATCATTCGGGTATAATACGATGATGGCAAGGCTTTGATTAGCGCCTGTTAACCACTCCAAATTCGTTTTTTGGACTCTGATTCTTAATTCTTGATATTTTAATGATAGATATTATCAAAAAAAATATATTTTAATAATGAAAAGGATTTGGACGGTTATGCTTATTGGTTATTTATAGAAGTTTATATTATTTGCGATAAAGTTTTTTGTCTAGGAGCGGAGAATTGAGTTACGGTGTCTCTTTCCTCTCTCAATAGGAGTATAGATGTCATTTTATGGGTGAAGAAGAGAGAGATGGGAGCACAAACGTAGACCACAGTTTTAATAGAAAAAGATTTTCCATTTTATTTATGGGAGAGAGATCATTTATGTATGACGCCTCCCTATGTCTATCTCTCTCTCCTCCCTCTTGTGAAATGATATATCTATCCCCTTTGTGGGAGGAGAGAGATAAAGACAGAGAAGTGATAGTGTACGTTATGCAATCTGGTAGTATTCTTTCTCCTATATTTTATTTATTTTTTGAAAGAAATAAAATAATAAAATATTCTTATGTGAATAATAGTAAGAAATGCCTCATGTTTGGAGAGTCCTTTCCCTTTAATACTTCATGTTTGTTTGATTTTTTAACTGTGTAAAAAATGTTTGTGGTTTGAAAATAGCATTACCAAGGTACCCTTGTTGAAAAATATGATTTATATAAAAATTGGAGATGGAACAATATATGCTTTTGGACTATACTTAGATTCCCTACTTGAGAAATTACTCCATACCTATAAGGCAATGACTTTTCCTTAAAGCCCATGTTTAGTAGAGGTAATGAGTTAATCACTGATAAGACTTGGAATTGTAGCTTAATTAACTCAATTTTTTCCCATGAAATTGCTACAACCATTCGTAATTTACCTTTTTGTAAGAGACCCTTTGCTGATTTATGGTTCAGTCCAAAACCTCATTTGCTGATAGGAGGTTTTGGAATTGTAGTTGGGTTCTTAAGTTTCATTCAAAATTTAAGCTCTTCTCATGGAAGGTTTTACAGTAGAGGAAGGCTAACTAGGTCCTTGAATGTTGAGATGATTATTGTGTTTTCTATAATAGAGAAGTAGTGATCGATCGATATTTATACTTTGCAAGGATGCAAAAAGGAAGGGTAACAAGTATAGGTGAATTTCTTTTTTCACCAAGGCTATGTATAGAATGCAAGAACCAGAAAGAAAAAGAATGGAAAATAATATCATGATTATTTCTCTTGATATGCTTTTTTTTTTCTTTTTATCTGTTTCTTATGTTCCAAACATCGCCCCATGGCCAAGTTCATCCATCCTAATTTGACGCTATGATTTGATGATTTATAAAGCATTGAGTCTCATAATTAAAGCCCACCTTCCCTCCCCTCCCCTCCCCTCCCCTCCCCTTAAGGTCCAAAATGTATCTTGTCAGTGAAATCAGAAGGTCAAAACATGGATTAAGAGATTCTTTGTTCACCATGGGTGAAGGAAAATTTGGTTCATAAGTAAATCTATCGTCAAAATTTCGGTTAATGCATTTTAAAATAAAAAATAGACAAATTTATTTTAGGAGAAAGTTCGTTAGTAAGTGGTGTAAAATGAAATATTTTTGCATGGTTATGACCAACCAATCATTATTCCTAGTTACTGCCCCTTATTTATGAAAGTTCAAAACTATCTTCAAACTCACACCTTTGATTGAAAATGCCCCAAAAAGATAACCGATCACCATTTTTATTTTGTAATGATTATAATTTTGTTGAAATGACATAGGTTGGGTCAAGAGAGGAGATTTCTCCACAAATAGAAATATGTCGTATGGGGTGATAGTAATTGGTTTTTTTTTTATTTTTTATTTTTTTTATCAGAAGAAGAAAAAACTTTCATTAAATATAAACAAGATCAGGGTTGTTATAAACATGTCCTTTGGTTGTGATGACATAGTAATTGGTTGTTACAAGTAACTGAATTCACTTATAAACAAGCAGTTTTGAGAGAATTTTTTTTTTTTCTTTAACATATCTGCATCCAAATATGGATTGACATTTGCATCTCATTATTGAGAGGAAGGGAAAGAAACAATGAAAGAGACAACTCTATTTATAGTGGTTTGAAAACCTTGCCTACATCCAATCCTAGGTGTCCCCACACGTTTGTTTCTTTACTTTCAAGTGCTTTAAAGTAAGGGTGTTAATCAGTTCGATTTCGATTCCGTTCACATTTATTTGGCTGAAACGAAAACCGCATCATTAACTAAATGGTTGCATTTTCTAAAATCGCAATCGTTTAGTAAATGGTTTCGGTTCCACAGTTTTTAAACAGTATCAATTTCACGATTTTAAACGGTTTTGATCACTGTTTATTCTATACGGTTTTTAAACGGTTCGCAATTGGTTTGCAAGTTTATTCTCATGTTTATTAAAATTTGCTTTTGTTGATGAACACTTCAATCTTGTATCAAATTAAATGAGACATTGAACAAGCAAGGATTTACCTACATAACATGAGTAAATTATTGAATGGACGGTTGGACAGCCTCTATGATGCTTAATTCTTCCCTAAATTAAACCATTATGTTTCGTTAAAACAATCAAATATTTAATTGTTATACAGATTAATCGAATCAATTTTGACAGTTCAAATGATTCAATTTTCAAAGTGTCAATTCGGTTTGAAACCAACAGGTTAAACGGTTAAAACCGACCCAACCCATTTAACTAATCGATCTTAAACTTAAAACTAGAACCGAACCATTTACTAAACGGTTTTGCTGTTTCAGTGTAGACGGCTCGATTCGATTTCAAATTCACATCCTTGCTTTAAAGGTAACAATCAAGCCCTTAAAGTAATTTTCTTTAGTTTATATGAACACAAAATCTTTAGGTGTTTTTCGGTAGTTCAACACCAACCAAGTGTTTTTCAAATGTCTATCACGAAACCTTATAAAAACAACTCTTTGAAGAGAGTTACCAGTAATTCCACCCAAGATAGAAAGCCTCTACAAGGAAAGAGAAACAAATAAAGCTCAAATAAGAAACCTCTAGAAAGGTAGATATGCAAACTAAAAGGGTTCACAAGAAACCCAAAACAGAGTATGCAATTTTAAACTCAAGGGATGATTCTCAAAATCTTTTAAACAAGCCTTAAAGATGTTGAAATGAATGTCTCCCTCCCCCACCCCCCACCCCAACCACCCCAAAAAAAAAATTCCTATATTTATAGGCCAAGCAATCCCCTCTAAGAATCTAACCGTTGAGCTATAAAACGGAAAGAAAATGGTCAGTCCACTCCCAAGAAAATGAAACCATATCTGTTATCTATTCGTACATCTTCTGCGATAGATGGTCAGTCCATTCCCAGTGAAAACCAGACTTATGCAAGCACACTTCACATCCATGCCAAATTAATACATCCAAAGTAGTTCACTTTTTCCTTTCTCCTGCTGCATAGAAGATGTATCATGTAATTGCTAAAACAGAGTTTCTCAAGTCCTTGCATGTTAAAGAGTGCCTTAATAACACTGGACATCAATGTCTGAAGGAATATGCAATTAATTTTATATGATCTGTCAGTTCTCACATTAGTCACTAACCATGTTCAATAATCATTCGACTTTGTGTTATTGAACACAAGCCAATGGTCGACCCCACTCTCTCTCAATCATGTGCTTTACAGAGTTGCTGAAATATGGTAACAGAGATTAGATGCCTCACTGAGAAAAAAAAAAAAAAACTGAATATACAGAATGTGAAATAGAAGAAAATAAATTTTGTTTTGCCTATTTACAAATCCTCCTGCCAAGAATCCCTTCTCACAATTCATAGAACTGCACCGGTCATGAATCTGTGGTTCAATACAGCTTCAGCAATTGGCCGTTTACGGAAGTCTGGATTCAGCATTGCCTGCAGAAATTAAAATTTTAACACTGGAAAGTAAATTTATGAGAAATATAATTTCAAAATGGAAAAGGGAAAGCTGTTACTTAGAGGCCGCATCAATCATCAAAGGCAAAAAAAAAAAAAAATCAAACTAAGCACCAAATCAACCTTGGTAATGGCTTACTTTGGGTCACAGCCTGAGCCAGATAGGTCAAACAAGTCCCCGAAAAGCACAGGGCATATGGCCCGTCATCTAATCTGGACCCTGGTTTGGAAACTTAATGTTGGATCAAACTACCTCCTACAGATGCATTGCTTGCAGAAATATGAAATTTGTGGAGCACAAATCTGTTGTGTAACAGGTATGTAAAATATAACCCATGTGGAGGAATTCCAAATTATCTATTCAAGTAGATAATTAAATCATAATGAGAAACAAAAAGCATCATATCAAGAAGGTATTAATTTGACCTGGAGTAACTCCCAACCAGCACCAGCACCGAGATCCAGAAACCGTACTGCTTCTAACAAGCGGTCATCTGCTAGACAGTACCTAAAAAGAAAAGAAAATGAATTGAGTCGTGCAAGAAGTGTGCAACGATGCAAGTCTTGCAGAAGCATAATAGCAGAGTATTTATGTCTACATGATTCAACATCAGAAATTTTGAAAGCAGAGAGGTTTACATAGGGAGAGGACAAACCGTTTTATGGCCCTTAAAAGTCTCTCATGTTAAAGCTTTATTTTTTTAGTTGATTATAATGATCACAATTATTAAATTAACTTGAATGGTTAGGCAGAGCTGTATGAATAGTAGATAAAATGCTCTGTCATAATTATTGCCTTCAAATAGTGATACTTAACCTAGAATAGATGAGATCCATTAATAATGGTTAACCCTTCCTAATGCACCCCCTAATAGGGGTTGTTGCTTGGAGCAATGGCAAAGGGCTCTTTCCGCCTGCGTAGTGGTGCAGGTACGAGTCCTGGGAACCAGCCTCTCCGTAAAGGGGGTAAGGCTGTCTACCTATATACTCTCCCAGAACCCTGTTTAAGTGCGGGAAGCCTTTGTGCACTGGGCAACGGGCTTTTTTTTTTTTTTTTTTTTAATAACTAGGTGGCCCCAGTTATATGTGATTTACACTCTGCAACCACGAAAGTGTAGAAGGATGATGGTTATGACCTGCACTCATCATTCTTCTGAGGCACAATCACCAGAAATTCTGAGAGATGAGTTCCAATCATCCGTTTGACCCCTTTGCTAGCTTGTATGATGTGATATGCCCCAACCATTGCCACATAGCTGACATTTTTAGCCAAGCCTGTGACATGATTGTGTCATGGCCACATCACTTGGGAACTCATGACTTGTAGATGGATCAGTTATGCAGGATATTGTTGACACAGAATGTGATCGACTCGTGGGACTATACTTCATGAGCATGCAGGAGTTGGCACAATGGAGCCTACAGGAACACAAGAGGGTTGGGGTCAGGGAGGGGGCATTTTTGGATGCTGCAGGTGATGATGATAGATTTAAACATGCTGATGAAATCTCCCTCACAGGATTGCCCGAATACAAGGATCGGGAGAGGACTTGTCTTTATAGATGAAACTAATTTCGGATAGAATGACCTTCGGCCAGTAATTTGGAGATAACTCTCTGTTCCAATATCGGTTTGGGGTGATTCAAATCAAGAATTAAAGATAAGAAGTGGGGCTACAACTTTCGTGAAATAGGAATTGTTGAGATTACGGATGAACAAGGGCTTAAAGGGCTGTCAAGTTACTATACTTACACAGTCCGAATCTGAAAATAATTGCTTCAAAAATTCAACTCTTCTAAGTTGGATCTTTGAGGGGTGTGACTTCAACTCTTCAAGGTTGAAAGCTCAACTCTTCTAGGATGATTGAAAGTCCAATCTCTTCAAGGATGGGTGAAATACAACTTGGTTTCATAAGAAAAACTCTTCAAGATTCATAAGAAGCTTTGAGCAACTTTGAAATTTTTCTTTAATTCAATTGTCTTGTCTTTCCTACTCAAAATGTGTCCTCTTTATATAGGACTACAACCCTTTACCTAGGAGACTACAACCATCTTTTATAATTTCAATTTGTGACATGGACCAATCACAAAATACATTAGAAAATAAAAACTCAATAGAAATCTTAAAAATAGAAAATGTAATTGAGGTCTTCCACTTGTTGAAGTCTCCCATGCCTTGATTCAAGAGTTGAGGTCTTCCAATGCCTTGATGCAAGACTCAATACTTTGATTCTTGTTTCAAGATGACTAGTGACTTCCAAGGGAGCTTTCTTTATAGCTTTCCAATGTTAGCTCAAATGCCAAACTTGAGCTCACAAGGTAAGGAGTCAAAGGAATTGAGGTGGAAATCCACTAAGGATGTGGAGAGTTCCAACCCTAAAACCTCCTACGATATCTCCACCGTCGATTACATTTGAGTATCTATGGTTGAGATTAAACGTTAAATTACATAGTAGAGACTAAGGAATGTTAATCATGGGCTAAGGTAAATGCTAGGCCTTGGGCTAAACTTCATGTGTTGGTCGGGCCTGCATCACATGCCCATTGACTTCTGATCTCAAACAATTCCGATATGATTTTTGGCAGGTTTTGATGTTACCCTGCAAAAGGACCAAGGGGGTAGCGCAGTTGGTGAGCAACGAACTTAGTACGAGCCGTAAACTCGGACGTCCTAAGTTCAACTCCCACTAGGCACACCTTGGGCAACTCACACGGGGGTGTTTAGTGCTCTTCACTACTTTTAATGAAAGTTGAATGGTTCTCATTCAACCCCGTATGACCCGGTCCATGCAATTGTGGGGTCAGTATGGGCCCATGGGACTAGTCAGGCCGAAGGCCTGGATACCCGTCGTTAACAAAAAAAAAATGCAAAAGGACCAATTACTAACATCTACTTGAAGGGAAAGCACATGCCCAATCCCCATGTGTTCAATTTTTCTACTATTAAATGACGAATACCCAAGCAGGCCTGAGTGCATTGACAATCTACAAAAAGCAAAGGTTTGAAATCCCTTGGAATCAAGACAGAACTGATACAAGTCACTGGATCAAAAACGAAGGTTGACAGGTCCATATTTGACAGAGTGAGCTATCCTAAAGCCTCTACAGCATCCATCTGCCCTTAGTGGGAGTGTCAACATGATCTTAGTCAACTCAATAGATCAGGACATGGTCAATGTAAATGGGTTACACCTTGCTTGGTATGTTATTTTTATGCTGCAATTGTGCTCAATGGTGCTATGTAACTTAGATTTCCTGCAAGAATGCATAGCTCACTCAGTACAAAGGAAAACAGGATACTTGCCTCAGGTAATATACCAAGCTCAGCTAAGCTAATCCCAGAAAGTTTAATTATTTAACTAGGTTGCTACACTAAACCTCCGACTCCCATGTGCCAACTACTTCACAATGGTGATATCAAGGAGAAAGGTAGGCAACAAATTGAATTTGAACATCCTGCAAGATTTGTTCGCTAAGGTTTTGTTCAGAGGCTATTCTGCTTCTAAAGATTGTTGACTAAGGTATTGCATAGTCTGATTAGTCTCCTATAAATTGGTCTCAAGGTGCATGTAGCATCTTACGAGAATTATTCTCCTTCCTGAGATCTCAACAATACTGGGGAAAATCAATACAATGCTTCTGAATATTTTGTAAACATCAGCAGGTGAACGGGGAATACGCCTATGAAAAATCTATCCAACAGCAGTCACATTTTGGGAGTGGAGGAATCAACAAAATAAGCTATTAAAGGATAAACTGGTAAGAAAGGGCAGATTTTTACTCTCTCACAGCTTCAAGATCAAGTTGGAAAGTGCTTTCGAGAAGCCTCTGCAAGTTCATAAAATTACAATTAGGTTAGGTGAATGGCCGAAACCATGATACTTGATCAGGAAGAGAAACATATATAAATTTCCCTAAGAGAAATAAGATACATAAAATCGAACATAAGCATTATGTGTTTAGTCTAGCTCACTTGCAATGAAAGTCCATCCATGATGCCTGCTTCGCAAAATGGAACAAAAGATAAGTACGCAAGCAGAAGGCCCGCTTCATATCTGCTTGCAAACAGATTGGACAATAGAGAGCACAATTATTGAAGTTAGGAAAAAAGCTAAATAAACTCTTAACAGATATAGTAAAAAAAATTTTTGGTAAAACAGATAAAGTAAATTGAGCTCCAAATAGTTACATGTCATCAGCTATTCCAAAGGCTCTTTTCTCCATAGGAGTGAAAGCACCAGCGGCAGAGGCCCTTCTCCATAGTCCCTCAGATAGTATTCCAGGACCTTCTTCTAGGACTGAATACCTAAGAAACCAGTATTGATGATATTATCCACTTCAAGTCAAATTCATATCAATTTATTATCTAAGAATTAACAATAATAACAATGATAACGAAAAATAATAACAACAATAAGAATAAGAATAATGGTAAGCGAGAGGGATCTTATTGACCGTCAGATTCCCCTCTCTACATCTCAGCCGTTCAATCTGTCAGTTGTTGCAAACCCAACCTCTCTCTCTCGTCGATGCAACCACCAGCAGAGCTGCATCTCCCCCTTTCTCTCTCTTTCCACCGCCGGTCTCTCTCCCCTCCCCTACATCTCCCTCCCTGCCCTCTCCCCAAAAAAAAACCCCCCACTTCCCACCTCTGCAAACACCCTCCCCGGTCCCTCACTCTCCCCTGCCGACCACTGAGCTTAGTTGCAGGGACGTACAGGTTTCTGCAGATTATTTTGTTTGCATATGCCAAGCATTGAGGATCCCTTGGCAGTCCCAAGTGTGAGACCAAATCAATTGGGATTGAGAGGTGTTGAGTTTAGCGCTAGACGCTAATCCTAAACAGCGACAGGGCCTATAGGGGCATTTATGTCCTATCGGCCCCATATCTCTGTGATTAGGTTTTTCTTCTTTATGGGGGTATTTTTGTACTTTTCTTCAGCACCATTTAATATAAGTTTTGAGGAATAACCTGCAATCAAACTATTCTAGTCTGATCGCAGGTCACTCCTCTCTTTTGGGAGTCTCTTTCGATTGCACATCTCTCTCTTTTCTCTCCTCTTTTCTTCTTCTCTTGTTTCCTCTATTTCTCTTGTTTGATTATAGGTTTCTGGGATTGTAACAGCTTGTGGCAGTATGGGTTCTACTGATCATTGCTATAGTTTTATAAATCTTTTTCAAATAAAAAGGAAATGGAAAATTATCTTGAACCACCCCTAATTTGAAACCTTATATTATATATCACCCTAATTTTCTAAAAATATCAACCATACCCCTGATGCATAACACCGTCAGTTTAGAAGTGGAAAAGACACTTTTGACCCTGTTTGTTTTTCATAATTGCCCTCTTCTTTTCTCTGTAACTGCTAGCCCTTACGTTTTTTTGTTCTCTATAATGATGACCTCAACGAAAATGCTCTCTCTTCCGCGGAAGATGAATCATCCAACAATGAATCATCTGAGTGGGAAGAATTTGGGGGCACCGAAACAGCCGATTGCTCTACCCCATGAAGATGCTCTTTGTTCCTCCCCAAAGACGAGATTGATCTTCCCACCGAAGGTTCATGATTCTAAATTAAAAAAAAAAAAAAAAAAAAAAATGAATAAATGAATAAATGAAAAAACAATCTTTACCTCTTTCATGGATAAGAACTCCATAAAAATTCTGCAACAATGGTGGCAGCCTCTGCACCAGAGATGCATGTTTCCTTTAATCTCCTCTTGTGAGTTGCGGCATAAGCGACATCCCCTCGTCACGTGATTGACACGTCACATTATTTTTTTATTTTTTGTGGTTGGGTACTTGGGGTCATCTCGTGTCTTCCCATACGCACGTAATCCCAGACCCTGGTTTAGACTTTTATGAGAGATCTCCAGATTGCCAAAATTTAAAAAATCTCTGGAACAGAAAAGGGCAAACGAGAAGAACAGAAGAGGAAGAAGAAGTGCCTCTATGGCTTCGGTTCTCGCTATCATCAATTATCAAATCGTTCAGTTCTTCTTTTCTGTATTTGATTTCATCGAAATTGCCACTTTCTCGGTCTATGTAATTCTTCAACATTTTCTCCGTTTTCTTGAATTGACATTCCCTTGCCGATTTGTTCAGATCATGGCTGTCCGTTTCAAGTTTGGAATTTCCGTCGACTTCGATTCCATACACATAGGCGGTCATCCTTCCATCTTTGTTCAAGGCCTAAGGTCCAAGATTCTGCAACAAAAGAATTTGAAGGTCTGCCAAGATTTTGATCTCGTCAATCCTTAGGTGATTTTTGCAGTCAAAGGAGGTGATTGATCATAATATTTCTTCAATGTTGGGTTGCCTGAGTCGGAAGAGAAGCCCTAAACCTTCGATTCTATGTTGGGTCGCATGAATTGGGGGTTTTTACATCACAGGGTAAAACAGTCAATTTACCCTTGAGGAAGGTGAACTTGCCATTTAGAAAATAACAACTTCATTACGTCATCACTTGACGATTTTGATCTAACAGAATGGATTTATGTGTAACTTTGTTAACAAAAAAGGTGACATACTAGATATTTTTAGAAAACTAGGGTGGTATATAATATAAGGTTTCAAATTAGGGGTGGTACAAGATAATTTTCCAAAGGAAAATGTACTCTGCTGAACTACACAAACCATTCGTCACTCAACTAAAGTCATCATCACTCTCCAGTCACCAATAAAACTACAAGAAGCATAGGCCACACCTCTAAAATCCTCAACTACAGAGTCAAAAAATGAATATTCTTTTGTCAATTTGACCTGGTAATATCGTTGTGGCTCCTTTACCCAAAACACCTCCTATTCTCATTGACCGAGGTACCCCATAGTTGGAAACTAGTGTAATCATGCTAAGGCCTGATGTTCCATGTGTAAGTGTGCACTCCCATGACAAGATTCGGAATAGCTCAGGTATGCAAAGGAAGCAAGGGGGGAGATAGGGAGGCCATGTGAGAGGGGTTCGAGTGGGGGAGAGAGATGTAGAGGGGAGGGGGAAAAGGCGGGTGGGGACGTGCATAGAGCAGGGAGGAGAGAGACCGGAGGATAAATATGTGGAGGGGGAGACATCGGGGGAGAGAAAGGGGGAGATGCAATAGCGAGCGCGGCAAGAGAGAGGGTAGCAGCGATGGAGAGTATGGGGTCGCAATAACGAATGGTTTGAACAACTGAGATGGAAAGAGAGGATTTGGCAATTAATAAGATGCTAGCGAGCAAGATTTCATTACACACCACTGGTGTATACATCATTTTCCCTAATAGTAATGATGATAACAAATACTAGGGGAAAAGAACGCTCCCTGGCAGCGCGGCCCTGTGCTGCTGCAGGGGCCATTGAGGGGGGCACACGACAGGGGGTAGGGGTGTCCCCTTTGGGCACAGGGGCTGCACAACCAGGGAGTGTTCTTTGGCCCAAATAATAATAACAAAAAGAAAAATCATAGCAAAAGAAGTAATAATAATAATAATGATGATGATGATGATGATGATAAAAAACAAAGTTTTCTGGGTGGGACACAGGGCCTGCACCCAAACACAAGGGGCGCAAGTTGCCCCTTGTGTTGGTGTACGATGTCTTGTATTCCATCACAATTTAATCCAGGGAGTACTGATGCAGCACCTAGACAGGCAGGATGACAGTCCCGCTAGTTGGTTAAAGGGTCATGGGGGTTGCAAGGGGGCAGGAGGCCCCCTTGCATAGCAGGAGGTGTAGGGGGGCGCAGCCCCCGCTCAAATTTTTTATTTGAGAGCAATTGTGTACTTTCCGGATTAATGTTTTTTTGCTATATATTTGTAGCGAGAGTTTCTTTCTTTGTGATGCAATCAATACTGAGAGGTGTGAGGATGAGCGTTGTAACCCTATTCTCCATTGATAGTGAAGCAGGATCTCATCTCACCGGGGACGTAGGCAACCTTGCCGAACCTCGTAAAATCTATGTGCATTGTTTGTTTTGTTTTTTCCATTATCTTCTGTATCGTTTTAGGGTTGCGTTTCTTCACCTTGTGCCCCTCCTAGGGGGACGAGGCCCTATGTCACACCTAGAAACACAACAACAACAATGAAAACAAGCACCATTCTCATCATGAGGTATATAAAATAAGCATTTTTAATTATTATTAAATTTATTTTTTAGAATTTCCAAATCACCAATCAAGGTAAAGGTTTCCTACACAGTCCACTTAGGAAGTCTTACCTAAATGGCCCTAAATAATTTCCAAGTTGCAAATCTCCAAATCCAATTAGGGTGAAGGTTTCCTACACGGTCCACTTAGGAAGTCTTACCTAAATGGCCATAAAAATTTTCCAAGTTGCAAATCAAATGGGACCCAAATTTTGTGGACAGGTGCTTCCAAAGGTCCGCTGCTCCAATGCCAAGTTTAACCCAATTGAAGTATGCCATGTGGAAAAATAGAACTTTGAAACTCCAGGACTAAGGGAGAGTGCACAATACTGTCAAAGTATCATAGGTTTGCATACATACCAATACACTAGACGGTATTGGATTGAATTATGTTCTGAAATTAGACATGTCACCAATCTAGACCATGATTCTCAGTCCAACAGTCGGAATTGCCACATTATCTTCGGATGGCTCCAATGGTGGATCGTTTATAGAGCCTTTCCAAAATGGGGCAGAGTAAAAACAATTTTCCCTTATAAATGATCATAATATAGATTGGCATTGTCCTTGTTCAGTACGATGGAAAATGAAAGCTCATAAATAAAATAAACATGAAAAATATTTACATTAATAACAATGCAAAACAATCAAGGATGGATTATGGAAACTGAATACAACAAAAATGTGCATATGCACTATAAATACCGGTTGATCTTACCACTTCTTTGTTCTGGTGGTGTTACAAGCAATCAATTACTAGTAGTATTATAGCAAAATAGTGTAAATATTAGTTTTTGTGAATATATGTCTTGGAAAAGAGCTGATCGAGGTAAGTTGATATTCATTAAAGTCAAAATATCAGTACCTTAAAAAGAAACTAAAACTAAAATAATCACAAAGTAAGGAATTTGTTAAACATAACATAACCTCTATATGGATCAAAGATATCAAGCTGCTAGAAGAGACAAGTATCCTTGTTATAAAGAGTTAATAAATATCTCCAAAAATAAAATAGTGAGAAAGTTAATACGTACAAATAGAACATCACAAAATAAAATGTGAGCAAGCTGGGTTCCAAGAAACTGAAAGAACATGTTTTTTATACCTTATATCAACTGAAAAGGCCAGATCCCGGAGTCTTGGGACTAAGTAAGCTCCATCCCTCTCCACTATTGTACTGCCAATAGTTAATAGTATTTTGCATTACATTCAACAGATAGAAACCAAGCTATTATTATCAAACAAGTCTCAGATAGTTGTAAGGGAAATTCTTAGGAATGAAAAATTTATAAGTCCAATAAGCATACTTGAGAATGACAGAAGCAGGACCAAGACTCTGGTGTAATCTGTCATGTTCATGCATGAAGGCTAGACCACTTATGGCACCCCGAAGAAGCTTAATGACAAAAAATCTTCTTCGTTTTATAGTTTGCTCCTCATCAAAACGATTCCAGTACTTCTGTTCTCCAAGATTACGATCTTTTGATACTGCATCACCTTTAATTTTCGCATAGTCTGCGGCACTATAGTTCCCATCGTTACGAAAAGCAAGCCACTGTACAGGAGAGATTCTCTTTAATTTGCATCTACCATAAAGAATGCTAAAATACTTGACATTTTAAAAGTTGGCGTAATAGACCTGCTCCCCAGTTTTTGTCTCAAACCCTCCTAAAAGTATCTGTATATTCTGACAGGTTTCTTTGGAATCACTCTGCAGAAGTTGTGCAGGATTCAATCATCAAAAAGGTTTCTTTCAACTATACTCTCTGAAGACCGTTCTTTAAGAAAGGATTTGGAGTGAAAATAGAGAATTTCGGTGACACAGGCTAGCCTCCTTACCTGGAGGGAGACATGAGTCTTTAACTCATTTGCAGCCATCATATCTGCCTCAATACCACCAGCACGCTGTCCGGGATAGACCTACATGAGCAGTAAAACAACATGATATATTGATTGTTTAAGACCAAATGGACATAAGGCTAGAAATTATGGAAAGGACTATGTCATTCACAGTTTATATATCCAAAAATACAATTTATGAATGATGCACCAAGAGTACAAAGCGTACACATCATCTCTAGTACCACACAAAAAATGAGAGAGAAAAAGAAAGAAAAGTTGTATTGTCATTTACTTTAACTGCAGAAGCCTTACATGTTCCAACACCAATAAATTAAAGACCGCAAAAGATGGTGCAAATTTTTCTAAAAATGACAAGAAAATACAAGTTCTTAATATCTAAGAGGAGAGGACCTAGGCGATATTGTCCCTAGCACTTTCACACCGATCAACATCATAAGGTTATGATGCAGCAAAGCAAAAATACCACACACACTGTACATCCAGTTAATAAGTACAGTAAGTGATGAAATCAACTCCATTCAGAACTCCAGTTAACTCAGCTCAAGTTCCCAGAAGCTGGAATCAATATAACTTAGAAATCCAGCTACCAAATTGTTATGGTTTCAACAACCAGTATTCCATTTGAAAGACCAACATTAAGAAGAGAAAAGTAGAGATATATCCAATCAAATGGATTTTAGCAGTTTATCAATATCTTACCCAACCAATTAAAAGTAATAAACATGGTTCCAATCTCAAGAACGAAAAGATTTTATTCATTTATCATGGGCAACAACAGCAGAGCATCAGGAAAACTTCAATGTTGACTATAGAACACCAAGAGAAGGATATTCTTCTCAAAAAACATATGTTTATTGTTGCCTAGATGCCTGGCAGTGCCAGGGCTCACCTTGGCACCATGACTACTATGAAAAAGACAATGCTGGTAATATGTGGCTTTATGTATCGTACCATATAAAAAAACTACTGCATTATAATGCTAAGGAACTAATTATAAATCAAATTCTGAACATAACATTACCGAGCATGATCCTACTTAAACTGAATCAAGCATTGACGAAATTCTACAGGTTTTTTTTTTTTTTTTTTTTTTTGTTTTTGGGGGGGGGGGTGGGGGGAGGGAGAGAGGGTTGTCTATGTAAACAGGTGCTACTACTACAATCACCTCAGTGGGGCACCATTACAAGAGAGAGGAGGAGTTGGGGCGCCTTTTTGGCACAAGGTGAACATAAGGAGACTTGATCCTAGGTCTCATGTGAAACTGCAGAGGAGCTGATACCAGCTGAACTAGCTGGCTCCTTCAAACTTGGTTCATAAACTCCAAAATAAACAAAGACTTGAAGAACAATCCAAGCATTTCTCCTTTGAGCTAACCGCCAAGTGATTAGCAGCCAAGAGAAAATAGAAAGCAGATGGCCACAAGAAGAATGAAGAGAAAACTCATCTTTTGCCACAGATTAATGCTCTAAAAAAATGTTACTACCTAGTGTTATTTCTGCCAAGAGAGACTTCTCCATTAATGTTCATACTTCATACCTTAATCTCTTCGGAAAAGATGCAACACTTATTTTTGAAAAAGGATTCCCATTATCACATTTCTTTGACCTACCAGGTTCAAAAATTCAATATCATCACAACCAAGTAGTTGTGGCTATGTAGACCTGATGTCACAGGCTCATTGCATTCTGAAGTGTAAATTGGTCAGATAGGCAAGGTGTCAAGTATCGGAATCAGTATCAGGCAATGTATCGGAAAGCTGGTTATGAGAGACGTATCGGGAAATGTTAAGAGACGCTAGATACACTTTGATACGTATGGATATGCTTATGATATATGAAAAACAAGTGTTTCAGAATTATGCACCACAAATAAGAAATAAATAATGATTTCCAACTAATGTCAGGTTATTTTTGTCTTCACACCATCTATGTGATTCAAATCTTCTTTGGCAAGGCCAATGTCAAACCTACTAATAAGTAATAAGAAGAATTCATCCAAAAAAAAAAAAAGTATTAAGAAGCATTTAAGCAAGAAGATATGAAAAAGAAAAATCGATTTAATTATAAGGATACTGGATTAAAGCAATCCCTAAATATCCAAACCAAGAAGTAATATGTAAAATATAAGCATACTGCTAAGTATTTAGTAGCATACATTAAGTATATACACATTAACCATACTACTACTCTACAAGTAACATATTAGACAAACTTGAAGCAGCATGTAACTATTAATAAATACTTAGCAACAAACATAATTATACATTATCGATCACAAATTATTCAAGATGATCCAAATACATGTCAGTTTTCTAGTTTAGATGTGATATTTGGCAAAGAAAACAAGAAAATTAATATCCAAGGGGGGGGGGGGAATCAATTTTTTTCACATACTTCAACATGTGTCTTGATGTTCGATCTCCACTTTGATGAGCTAAGTGCTAAATTTTTCTTGTTTAATAACTCCTTTTTTGTCTCTTTTGAGTGTAGACAGGATCCACTTAGGTTTTTACCAAAAACCAAAGTAGGAAATTAGTTTTCTTTCAAAAACTAGTATTTTTGGGGTTTGGCAGCTTCTTTACTGGCCCATATTGGTACTGTATCTGTTTTGTACATAAATTTTTATGTATAGATTCTGTGTTGTATTGACAGGGTCAATCTCGATACAAATCAGCTGTATCGATCCATATCGTATCAATACTTGATAGCATGCAGATAGATATGCAAAAAAAGCAAAACAAAAATTCCCTTGCTATGTGGTAGTTAAAACTTGCAGGGATGAGTGTTCACACATGTTGTGACGACCCAAGAATACGGCAAGTACCAGGGGGTTTGGGAGATCGGTGAGGGTGTGCAAACTTTAGTCCCACATTGCCTAGGGAGAGATTCCTAGACTAGTTAATAACCTCTAGCCTCCTTAACATGGCACAACGCATTTTAAAGCCTTGAGGCCTATGGGCCAAAGAGGACAATATTATACAAGGTTAATGGGGCCGGGGCGTTACACATGTTTCACACAATTTAGGATTTAGATCTATGAAATCTTAAGATAGTTGGACAGAGAGGGTGCACTGAAAGGACTTCAAACTTGAAAGGAGATAAAATGTCTATCCTGGACAAAAAATGTCTATCCTGGACAAGCGTCCACAAGGTAATATTGGTTGATAATGAAGCTAACAAGGGGAATAATATTTGATAAGTTAGCAATCATAGAATTAAAACCCATTTCTGAAGCACTCAATCAAGAGAAGTAATACTCATGGACTATGTCAATGTAGTCCCATTTTAAGGAGGTCAGAATTTCCAGATTTCATACTGATAATCAGAGTTTTATTGGAATCTAATCCAAATGAAGGTTTTGATGTAACTTGTATTACGTGAATTCAATAGCATAACTAAACAGCTCTAACAAAAAAAAAAAAAAAAAAAAAAAAAAAAAAAAAAAAAAAAAAAAAAAAAAAACAAAACAAAACAACAAGAATGCTCATTTCTTTTAGTAAAACCGCCACAGAAGTTTCAAAAAAAGGATAAGAAAGGCATAGAATGTCAAATCTATCCTTCTTCAGCCTTATTCATTGAGACAAGCACACTTTATGTCACTAGTACTAGATGTTAGTACTCATACATAGTGCCTTGATCGCAAGGATAAGGTCATAAGGATAGAAAAGTCAATAAGTTGTATCAGACTAAGTTATTGAATGATGAATTAATCATCACATTCTTTACTCAACTCATATATATGTCCATTTATATAGAAGTCCTGCAAGTTTTTCTTTTCTTCTCTTTTTTCTGACCAGCTGGACTGGCAGTCTGACCCAGGTTAACTTTTTTGGGGTTACATAATAAACTTAACAATGACAACTGACATCAGAAAAAGTAAAGAACACAAAATCTATGCCTCTGTTAACGGTTTAATCAGCAGTTTCCTTGTTTCATACCTTCCTATCTTTGATTAAACTGCTATATTCTTCAACCAAGTTTTGATGCATAGATGGGTATGGGTTCAGATGAACAACATAGGACCACTTCCAATTGATTATAATTTCTTTAATATCTTAAGAAACACCAGATAGACAATAATTTAGATGCATGAAATGTGTAAAGCAAGGGCAGTCACTCTCCCTCCCCCTGAACAATAATAGTTTAACTCCAAGCATGATTGTTGAATGGGAATAATCCATGCAAAAATTTGAAGGCTTTGACTGTTTTTTGCCCAATAGCATCATGGATTTCACAAACAATCATCCAGACAGTCTCAAGTAGCACTACATGGAGGCAATCAGAACTGAATTGAAGCCTTTTTTCATACCCAAAATTCCACCATTTGGGCGGAGGGGGGGAGAAAAATACAGTTGGTCAAACTTATTAGTAATTTTTTTTGAGTTTTTTATTCTGTTCTTGAGTCATGATTATCTTAAAAGACTTCCACTAAGTATTGAGTCTTAGTTATGATAATATGGTTTAATTTGAAGGTGCCAATTACCCTAGCCATGAGGACCTTGGATTGTTGTGGCCAGGTCTTGGGATCAAATCCAGATTTCACCCTTCTTCTTCTTCTTCTTCTTCTAATCCTTCAACCACACACTTCATTTTCTTTTTTTTTTCTTTTTTTATAACAAGGACATTACAGAACATAAAGAGATGAGGAACTTGATATTACCTTAAAAACGACCCGAGTCCCTCTAAGCGGACCCTGAGCTATTCTCCCTTCATAAAGCCTGCAACAGAACTGCCATGGATGGTATGAGTAAAAATAACAACACAAACAACAAGAAGAAGCACCAAATATCATAGAAATGCACCTGATTTTAACACTGCCCTCTCCCACATCTTGAACTCTTAATCGCTCCATATCTGTCGAAGAATACTCAACATCTGGTCCAGGCTGAAACTTTGCATAGCTGGAATCCAAATGCCAAACGCATCAATTTCGTAAATCAAATGTAGTAACCAAAACCCCAAGAGATCGATTATGATTTTGATTCACCTTGTGATGTTCATGAATCCATAGCTCCCGACAAGCCTCCCGACCTCAAAATCGTCTGGATCAGTAATCAAAGTTGCTCTACAGATTGAAGATGTTCCATTTTTTTTATTCCGTGAATTGAGCTTTGAGCAGCCCTTAATGAAGCAATGAAGTGATCCACCATAGAACAACGAAGAGAAGCTTGAACTAGATGAGTTGTTTGGATTTCTCCTCGTTTTTAACCTAATTCCTGCAATGGAGAAGCAAATTGGAGATGTTGCAAGCATAGTGATCACCACCTTGCTTCGTTTTCTCCTCTGTTTTCTTCCTCTCCGTTTGGACCATTGAAATGGCGCCAAAGTACAGAGGAGAGAGAGAGAGTGGATAGGGTCGCGTTTCACTCCACGTGGCTTTGGTTTAATCTTCCGAAAAGGAAAAGTGCCTTGTGCACGATGCGGAGAATGCTATGTTTGGAATGCGAGAAAAGAAATTCCTGTTCGTTTTTCTGTAACACATTTTCTCTATACGGTTGGAGCGACTTCAGCTGAAGAAAATTTGTTCGAGTCAAATTTTGAATTAACCTCTAGCAATCTAAAAATTTCTAGTGTGCCTGAAAAAAAGTAATGAGGATCAGGTTCACGTACGAGAATGTATGAGAATATTTTTGATTCATGGATTTAGAATCAATTTTTTCTCTCTTCATTTAATAGATTCTAAATCCCTGGACCAAGGACGTACGAGAACATTTTCATACGTGAATCTGATATGTTCACAAAAAAAAGTGGGTTTTCAGTGTGGAATTTTCTTACACAAGAGGGAGAGAGAGAGAGTAAGGCTACGTTTGGTAATGTTTCAGATAAAATGTTTCTAGAGTTTTTCGTTCTATGCGGAATAAAGCGTTTGGTGTATTTATGGCATGTTTCGTTTTTTTTTTTTTTTTTTAACAAAAAGTGAAAAAAAGAAACACTAGAAACGAGAATTGACAGAATGACAAAATTTAGTTCCGAAGTTCTAGTTTCGTTAAAAAAAAAAAAAAGGCATCTTGCCACAAACTGAAATTTTTGTTTTTAACGAAATGTAAACACAGCCCAATATCATGGGGAAATGGTTTATGTCCAGAAATGTGGCTCCTATGCCAATGTCCGCATGCAACATTTAATAAAGGAGTGATGTTATTATTTTGCACCCTTGTATTTGTGCATAAGAATATACTCTTGGACAGAGAACACATTCTCTAATATTATATTACTGAGTAACCAAGTTAAGTGATCTCAACACCCAGAGGGCTTCCTCTCAAAACCAATGGTGTCTCCTTTGTTTGAGAATAAAGGGCATTTGACCAACAACAAATACATCCTTGTTAAAAAAGGAGACCAACTAAATTTTGTCGTCACATATTATATTGGCATTTTTCAAACACATTACTTTGTTCTCCATTTTTCTTTGATATTGCAATTTCTTGATTATTGTATAATTACATGCAAATAGATAGACGTTTCTTATGTCAATGACACCAAAGCGATATTAAATGAATGAAACTGAGATAAGGATAGAATATAAGCTTCCCTATGAAATGAGGCATGGAACATATCAAAATACCATTTATACAAGTTAGAATCCCCTTTCATACATGAATTCTTCTTCAGCAAGATAAGTATATAATCTATGGGACAATTACTTAGAAGTATATATTGTGCAACGATCCTTCCTATATGATAGAAAAGGATCCCATGATCCTGAACTGATCTTAGAGAGAGAGAGAGACGTCAAATACATCCAACATTGGAGTTGTTACAATAATGAGCGAATGATCGAGAAAGAAAAAGAGCACAAAAAGTAGATAGAAGAGCTTACAAAAAGAAACCCACCATGGAAATTGGGAAATGAGGCGAAAGAGAAGGGGTAACTATTAGATTTATTGACTTTTTGATATATGTGTTAATCAAACCCAATTTAATGAGATTAAATTAATTATTATAATTTTATTATGTGTTTTTTATAATGTGTAATTACTTGTTTTTATCATTGTTTGTTATGGACTATGAACATATTTGAGTACTCTGGTCTAGGATTGCTGCATTGTATATTTCGTCATATTGAAACGAAAATATAAATGTGAATACTTAATTATGTTGAACATTGATCAATTGAAATCCTTGAATTGGTTTACCGCCAATTTAGTTTTTTCGTAACGGGAATATTTGGTAAATACTTTTCTAGTACTTGAGAGACACTTATCTATTCAAGGAATGAGTTAGTCTCAATCGATCTTGTGTCTGGTTTGATCAGGTTCTACGCTTTAATCGGGCTTCTCCTAATCATCCTAATCGGGCTATAATCGGGCCTTAAACAGGATAATGTACTAATAAAGCCTTAAATGGACTTTAATTTTCTTATATTTAAGATGCTTTAATCTATTTTATTAAATCATCAACAATTTTGAAAAGGAATCAAATTTAATTATATTCAATAATTGATAAAAATATTAATATACTCTATTCTATTAAAAAAAATCAAAATATACATATAAACGGTCGAGTTAAATGTGTCGGATTGAGTCGGGCAAGCTTACCCCTTGCACCGTGTACTACCTATTTATAAACGGGTTTGGCTTAGGCCCGACACATCTAATAATAGATGCAAGCTGAGCCGATCTTTAAACAGTTGAACTTAGTCGGTTTCATGTGTCACTCTCATAGGAAGAAAAGACAGAGTGAAAATTAAGAAAAGAAACAAACACAGAGAGGAAAGTAATCAACCCATGGCAGTGGATCGTTGGAGTTTCTCACAAAGGGAAGCTGAGTAGGAGACTCTTGCATCCTATGAATACGCAAATTGAACATATTTTTGCGTATGAGGAATACAGTTCAAACATAAGCTCTGAGAAGTGAAATATGAGATTAGATAAAAATACAATAAAATCATAAATCATAATTTTATATTATTATATGAAAAAACTAAATGAAATGAAATAAAAACATATTATATTAAAGGACAAAATTCTTACGCAAAATCCTAGCTTATATATGCTAAGTGGAATGAAAAAAATATATTTTTTTATTGTCATATCTACGAAAACGATGTTCATACATTTTTCCCTATCATGGAGAGGGATAGGTATGCTAGGGTAGTACTTATGAATTAGGAATGCTAGCAGGATTTTGATCGTAAAATTTGATCAACTTGAATTAAACCGTTAGATGAAGAGAAGATATACAAACTTTCAATCCATTGTTGTTACACATTTCCTCTCCCTCTTTCTCATTCTTCTCTCTCTCTCTCTCTCTGAGTTGGAAAATCCATCCCTTTTACTAGATCCATCTGGAGAAAGTGAACTCTGGTGGGATCTTTTACCAGATATGGCCGGAGAAAGCGAACTCCGGTTTATGATCTTCTCCACTCCCCTTTCTGATCTTTCAAGTGGCATCAGTTTCAGGTCACAAGCCGCCATTTAGATCATAAATCGCCTTACACCGATTCCCTGCGACGAATGATTGGTTGTTCCATTTGAATCCAAGATTTCAAAATGAGTGGCGACCATCGAGCACCAGCAGCAGTAGCTTTCCTCCATTACAGAACACCAACAACAACTTTTCTCCATTATAAAGCACCACCAGTAGTTGCGGTTCTCCTTCCTTCCAAAATCAAGAGACGCTTTGTTTTTTTTGTTTTTTTTTTTTTTCATTCTGTGCAGATAATGAAATACCCTTACGATCCTTTGTAGGGAAGACCTTGATTTCTTTCTAATTTGATTATGTGAGGATCTCCCTCTTCCAATTTCTTTGTAGACCGGTCAATCTTGTTATCAGTGATGGGTGTCAGAGAGAGAGAGGAACCGTATAGCGGCAGTGGTGGGCAACTTAGGTAGGACCATAGTTAGCAAATTCATGTATAATACGTGGATCTTTACCATATCCGAATATTTCAATCAAAAAGTCATAATTCATAATTTGGCGTATCAATCCAAAAAATCCATATTATACATGTATTTTATATGTACTCGTATTATACGCGTTTAAAACGTAAAACGCATATAATACGTTTTATTCTTATTAACATGTTTAGTTAAAAAAAAAAAAACTCGACCCCAAAATTCAAAACGACATCTCTCATTTTTTGTAGTTTTTTCGATTTTGATGACACGCGTCTCACTTTTTTATTTTATTAATTCCAACCCCTCTTTCCATATTCTCTCTCTCTCTCTCTCTCTCTCTCTCTCTCTCTCTCCCCTTTATTACCTTATACCATTTATTTAACTTTATTTCAAGCTTATCCTAAATCTATTAATCATGAACCTTATGTGTCCATCCTTTTGTTTCTATCCATTATCCCATAAAGTCTACTTAATTATAATTTTGTCACATAATTTAAAATCTTATCTTAATTATGAATCTACCGTTGGTTATTATGATAGAATTATTGAATATTTAAATAGACCTATAGACGATTTGATTCCAATTTTAGAATAAGGATCCGCATCAGTAGGGTTGTTGTGGATTTTCTTGTTTCATAAGATAATATCAATGATGATATTTTAATTTGTTAAATTATTATCCACATGTTATTATTATTGTTATTATTTTGACAAATATATGTTATTATTTACTATGATAGAAAGTGATTGATGGATCACCTATCAACATTGTCTATGATAGATATGATTAAACTTAATTAATATTATTGGTAAAACAAAAAAAAAAAAAATTGATAAATGATCCCCAATTGGAAAACTAGATTGAATCCAGGTATTCATGAGAGGATGTGATATTAGAATTTAGTTGTAAACAACCAGTTTTAGTTCATTCTTGATACCAAAATAAACCCGTATTTTTGCTCCTGAATTTTTACATAGCAATTGTATTAAACACACGTATTAAACATGTGTCATATCATTGTCGTGCACGTTTTATTGTGTCGAATTTTTGAAAAGTATTATTTTCGTATGGCTCGTTTAATTGTCGTATGTATCTGTTCCCGTATTATTGCCGTCCCCGAACTTACTAACTATGGGTAGGACAACAAATACAAACGATTGAAATCAATTATGTTTCATCTAAGAGTCAATAAACGCTAGCATTCCTAATTCCATTGTAACCCATTAGCATTCTTGTATTTTTCCCCATCATTAACACATATTTTTGAAGCAAATGCAATTTGCTCCCTAAAAAATGTGCCCTAAAGGCTCAAATGGAGTGCGTAAATCTTAATTGTGGCATAGAAAGTGTAACTTACTCCCTCTCTTCTATGCGTGCAATAGATACTGATTGATTGTCACAAGCCTCCATTTAAATGGCAAAATTAATTTTATTTAGGAAGATAAGTAAGATTACAATAATAATAATTGTAACTGAGTTACTTATAAATAGATTTGCCCTTATATAAATACATAATGACCCTATTTGTTCGATAAGATTCCTCTTCATAGAACTTGGGGACCAGGGAGTGACCTCACGGCTAGGGTGATCTAAGGGCACATGTTTGGATCCTTCCATCCGTGGGATCACTTTATGGTCCATGGGCTTTGTGAAGAGGATTTGGATCATTATTTGTTTGAGGAGAAAGGTGGAAAAGATAAAAAGGTTCGAGAGTTTATACTCGTTTCTCACAAACTACCACAAATATGAGTGTTTGGTTATGTGGGGTGAAAAACTTAATAAGCAACCTCATTAAATGCATTAATTCGTGTATGATGATGTGGAACACTACATTTTACCACATCGCTCATGTAAAAGCTCATTTGTGTCTATCTTTTCCCTCTCTTTTCCTCTCCTTCCAAAGAATTCCATCCCACCTCAATTTCCTCTTTTTCACCAAATCTTATTCCATTAGAAAAAAATTATTCCAGCATTTCCTTTCCTTCATTTTTATTAACAACACAATCCAAAACATGTGAGACTCACCCTCATAATTTTTTAATCATCTAATCAAATGGGTCTAAAATGAGTAAAAGAGTAACCTAGTGCATGAGGCTCCTGCTTCTGCAGGGTTTGGGAGGAGCAAATGAACGCAAGGGATTGGGAGGAGCAAATGTACACAATCTTACCCCTTGCTTCGCAGGAGAGGCTATTTGCAAGGTTCGAATTTGTGACCAATATGTTGCACTAGTGCAACTTAATCGGTACACCGTAGACTCGCCCACTAATTGGGTCTAAATGAGTACATATATAATTATTGACAGAAGGGTTTCTCTTGTTGACAATGTAAGAAGGAAATTGCATATTACACCGATAAGGGTCTAGATAATGTTATCATCCATATGACCCTACGTGGTCACAATATGTGAGAATCAAGTATGAGCCCCATTACTTGGTATATTAGAGAGGTATATCAAATATGCACATCAGTAGTGCATGCTTCATTTTCCCTTGTTGAAATATCTATAAATATTTTTCTATAAATTGACCACTCACATATCACAACGCGGGGATCATTGCTTTTAAAGATTACTACAACACCTTTGTAAAACTTACGCCTTATTTGTTGTAAAATCTTTCCCATTCTCTAGATCTATTTGCTATTTGTTTTGAAAAAAAAAAATTATAAAAGGTTTTGTGCATGACCGTATATCATTTATAGTCATTTGTACAACCATTGGATGAAGGTCTACGATACACTTCCTCACTCTACCCGACAAGTGTGTGTAGTGTATAAAACCAATGCACAACCATAACAACTTATTCTCGGGGTAAATCATGTATAATACCTCTTTTCAATAATTTTTCAGAAAAGAAACCTGATATGTAGTCTTAAGCACAAAAATTATCTACAATGAGACAATGAACGACATTGAAGATCCAATAATTGTGATGCATATCGAATATTCCCATCCATTGAATCCTCACTGCCACTCATCATAGATAATTTCAACCCGTATAAGTTTGTTGGAGACCAAGAGGGCGCAGCCGCAAGGAAAAAAATATATATATATAAAAAGCCAAAACAGGTTACCTGATTAAGAAACCTCTTCAAAAACGATACACCGTAATTTAACAGCAACCCCTGGGGGGATGTAAGGTCATTTCCCAATTTCCGTAGTCTATGGAGCATTTTTGCCATGTTCGGGAATCGGGTCTTCACAAATCCCAATGTCGTTACGCCATACGGATCTCTGAGCCACCGGTTCGTGTCCGTTTCCTTCATTCGTCTTCACCCTATTAAAAACCCCATTCCGGTATTCAACCTCTGTGTCTCCCATTTCCTTTCGTGACTTTCCTGCAATCGAGGGTTTATAGTTTTCCGCCATTAACGACTCTCAATCTTTGATACTGCTTCCCTATTCTCATTTTTTTATATTTTAATTCTCAATTATTTTCTTTGTTTCTGTTCTGAGTGCACCTGGCGTTCGGTAATGACGCCGTCTCGATTCCTTTAAACCCCATACTTTAGGGGAAATCTTCGTTCTTTATATTCGTAAATTAGTTTTTCTATCTATCGGATTGATGATCCTCGTTTTTTGATAATTTGTGATCATGGATGGCGTTAATGGTACCAATAACACGGCAGTTTCAACCACGAGCACGAGCTCGAGCTCGACTCCGAACGCTAATGCTCCGCCGCCGTTTCTTAGCAAGACCTATGACATGGTCGATGATCCGTCGACGGATTCGATAGTTTCTTGGAGCCCTAGCAACAACAGCTTCGTTGTCTGGAATCCACCTGAGTTCGGCAGGGATCTTTTGCCCAAATATTTCAAGCACAATAACTTCTCCAGTTTTGTCAGACAGTTGAACACATACGTATGTTTTCCTTACTTCTATAATTGAAATTTCTTGTTTTGTATCTCTGGGTTTTCAATGATTTACTAGAGAATTATGTGCATGCTGTTACTCTTAACAAATGAAACGGACTGAATGGTTGAGGAAGCAAGCCGTGGAACTGGAGAAGACAAGTTAGAGCTGTAGGATATATGTGAGGTTAAATAAACAGATAAAGGGAAGTAGTACCACAGATGATGTTTTCACTGGTTCAGTTGCACACTTCATTTGGTTATTTATTTTATGGATTATATTCTGTCTTTATTGGAGATAGTATTGAACTTCATAACAGAGATGTGAGATGTGTAGACTTTTGACTTTGTGGTGCCAGAAACATGTGGATGGATCGTGAAACTTGCCAATATGAATAGGATAATGACAATGTGCGTGTCGGACTATCTGGGTGTAAACTGATGAATATATGTGTAATCCTGAGTTGTCTGTCTTTGATTACAGTGAGATCTGCCCCATGATTTATTTCGATTGTGCATGCATAACTAGATGTTTTGAAGTTTGAACATGCATAGGTCTTATTTAAAGAAGATTTAGTCTGTAGGTTGTATTGAGCAGTGACTAATTAACAAGCCATTTGGTAATATTTTTTTGAAACATGTGAAGTCAAGTAGCAAACTACTTTCCATGTTTAATGATTTAGTTTGTTTTGTATATATCAATATGTGGAGTTCTGTTGCATTTTTCTGTCTAGTGTGGTACCTGATCTAATTTCTTTGGATGTGTTGAGATGATTCTTACTTGCTTTTTTGTTGCTTCCAAAAGCTAAGTTCATGTCTTTGTACTCTTGTGATGTAAATGCAGGTTATAGCATGGCACCTTTCCAGTGTCGTGTTCTCGACTTATGAAAAATATTCTGAACAATGACAAATGGAACTTATTATGTTTTTGAATCCAGTTTAACTGTTACCCTTTGGTGTAGGACAGGTTTGGGAAATCTAGAAAATTATCCTAATTGAAATGTAGAAAGGTTGGGAAGCGCGCCCAACTCATATATCTCAGCATACATGCAGAATTGCTTAACAAGTAGTCAAGTACAACCATAAATAAAGAAACAAACAAATCATATGTGAAGAATTTGGTGCTAAGTGTGCAAAGAAAAGTTTAATAAAAGAAACTTGATAGATCAGTACCTTCCTTTGCTGTCCCATGAGTTAAAATGCTGTGAATAGGTGTTACATCACTCCCTACCTCCAAAGATTGTGCCCTCAAGGCCTCATTGTTGTTAGTAGAAGAATATCCAAGGTATTTGGGGGATGAAGTTGAGACAAATATTGGGATATTTTGGATTGCTACAATAACTGGTAGAATTTTTTTGCAAAAATCAAGTCTAGGCAAAAAGGAAAAATTGGTTTTCTTAGAGATTTGACTAAACAGGGTCAAGGGAATTTGGGATACCACATCTTTCTTCATAATCAGTCCTATTTCAGCTAACATGTATGATTTATTCGGTTATGGGCTATTGTAGTTGAATGAACAGATGGAAGGCTCTTGAGAAATGAAAATGGAGTTTAGGAGAAATATGATGGAACAAACAATAGTTGGATTTGGGGGATCCAACAGGGATGGTTTTCTGTAGATATAGAGTTTGAAAAGAGAGGAGGAGTGGCTCGATTTGTATCTTGGGTTCACAGCATCTTGGATTAAATCCAAGAATTGCATAGAGTCATTCATGCTGCAAAAAAAGAGAGTAATCTCACAATTTCCCTATGCTTTCATTTATTGTCTTGCCATAATGAGTACAAGGGGCCTAAATATTAT
>NC_056562.1:16467580-16528871 GCF_013358625.1 Macadamia integrifolia | reverse complement strand
AAAAAAAAAAAAAAAAAAAAAAAAAAAATCCTGAATAACTACCCATAGAGTTACATATTAAACCTCTAAAGATTTATTTCTTAAATAACTGTCCATATAACTACAATATAATAACAACAACACAACAAAGGAAGATAATAGTCTTTCCCTAAATAAAAGTACAACATAATATTAAAAGAACTGCACATAATACTTGTCATTCAGCCATAACAAAGTGACATGTGGCTGCATGTGTCTGTGTCTCCTCTGAGGAGTGTTGAGTTCTTGAGTGATGTACTCATTACCATTCCCTATAAAAATAAAATGAGGAGGAAAATTTATTGAATTTTGTTGGTTTTGTTAAGTGGTTGCTAGATATAGTTTAGATTACAGTATCCTTAACATGGTATAACCTGGTAATTGATGCTTTGACTTAGTGTCCCTGGGATTTTGGAACTGAGTGGGATTGCCAGATCAAATGTATTTGATGGATGCTATCTGACTATTGACATTCTACTTTCCAAAGTTCCTTCTTTTATTTTTATTTTTGAAGAAGTTATCTTTTTTTGGTAGATTCTTTTGGAAGTAATGATTGCGTTTTGCATTTCAGAATATACTTTTTCTTTATGTGGTTGAGCTTACTAGATCACTAGACTTCTCTTTGGATTATGCAGAATATCAGCAAGAAGAGAAGATAGACATGCTGCCTTGGTTGGTTCACTTTCTTTGGTCAAGTCGGACATAATTTTGAGAGCCCAATGGGTTATATGGGCTGTGGGTTTATTATTTATGAGTTTGCTATTGTTAAAAAAAAAAGAAAAAAAAGAGGTGTACCCAGTGCACGAGGCTCCTACCACTGCGGGGTATGGGGAAGGTCATAACGTAAGCAGCCTTACTGGCCTTAACCCCTCTTTGCGGAGAGATTGTTTCCCGACTCGAACCTTTGGCCACTAGGTCACAATGGAGCAACCATACTTTTTGAGTTCTCTATTGTAATTGGCCAATTCTATAAGCCCAAGTCTTAGTGATTTAAGTCAGAACTCTCTTGATTGTGCATGAAGAGTTAACTATGTTCTTGTTATGTTGCAAAGTTATAAATAAAGGAGTGGGGATACTACCCCAACAATTTTGACAAACCATAGTTCTATGCTTGTTATTTTCTGTGAGTTGCATAATGCTCTTGTGAGAAGCAATAGCAACCTTGGTGGGATGCCAAGAGGACTGGTGGGATGCTTGGTCAAGTTCTAGGTGGAAGGCCTAGTCATTTTCTCTCTTCCTTTTCTATAATCTTCTTCTCCCTCTTTCCCAAGTTTGGGTTCTGTTTCTTCTTTCATGTGCATACTGTTTGCTCATCAATTTGATCTCTTTAGTATTATTCTGTTTTCTTACTGTTGCCGAGTTTTCTGTTTTCAAGTCCAGGCCATAATCTAGTATTGAACTAGTGTCCAATATACACCATCGATTCCACATATTGATGGCAGTCCCTTGCATACCCTTGAGTCCTGGGACAGCACTACTTCACTTTGGTGTCTAATTTTCCTGCTAGTTTCTAATTCTGGTCGCTTATTAAATCTGTACAGTTTGTTTCAAAAAGTCCTTTAATCAACTCTGATAGTGTACTAGAAAATGTCGTCATGGCTGCAGCTCAGATCAATTTGTGCTGATAGTTTGCATGCCTATAGGGAAGTTCTCATTTTCTCTTTCTTTTCTCCTTATTATTGATTCGATGTGATTTGACCTTTATGGTGACTGAGGAACTGCTCAAAGCCTTGCAGCTCGGTCTGCTTGTCAGTTTTGGCAATTTAGATGTAAGATTACTGTTCTAGTGGTTGTTATTTTCTTTGGCTGTGTTTGGTTATGAACTTGAATGAAAAAAGGAACCATTTGATGGGGCTTTGGTTGGAACTTGATAGATATGGAAGTACACGGTGTGTAGTCACCTCATTGTGGTCTTTTCTTTGCTGTTAGTAGCTTCCAAGCAGTCCTAAATGCCTAGAGAATTGCCTATTGGACAAGTTGAAGCCTTTTCTTTTCCCCTATGTGGTTGCAATATTAGAATGTGTTTGAGATAGTATCTTTTGCGTGATAAACAGTGGAAAATTATATTCCAAGAAGTGCAGCCTCCCCCCTGCCCGGAAGGACCTTCTGATAGTAAAACTTGGGCTGCCAGCACGACAATTTGGGTTTGAGTCCTAACTGCAGCCTCCCTCAATCCCCTTCATCCCAACCGGCACCCCCCACCCAAAAAAAAAAATCCGTTTTAGCCTTTTAGGTTGCTTACATGTTGAGGCACATTTGGATGCCTTTAGGAGCTGTCTGTGACAAGAAAAACTACCTTCTGCCATACTATGTTTGTGTTTGAGAGTCAAGAACTGTTTATTATGACAGTAATATCAGGTTTTTGTTTTGGTTTCGGAGTGCCATATGTGTCAGGCCATAGACTTGCAGTAGATGCACCATATTGGCTGGGCGCAGAAACCTTGCAGGACCCAATAATGCATTATGTCTCTGACATGATCCATTCATTCTCATCGTTTTCTTTTTTCTTTTTCCCTTCATACTTTTTTCTATAAAAATATTAAAACCATTGAAGGCCTAATCCGGTTGCCTAAATATATGGGCAATATTAAACCATTTGGTTACCATCTTTAGTTATGACCTAAATTCAGTTTGATTGTCATGGGATTAGGCCTTGATATTATTTGTATTTTATGAAAGATTAGATGTCTATTTGATTTGTATTTAATAAAGGAAGTAAATATTCAGATTTTTTTTTAAAAAAAATATTAATGGTGTTCATTTGAAGAAAGTCCCCCCATGCCTCTGCTTCCATGCCCTTGAGGACTCTCCCCACGTCTTCTTTTCCTGCCCCTTCTCTTACTCTGTCTGGAAGAAAGTCCTCTCCAGATGCTGGCCTTCTCGAAGACCCATCCTCCTTTTGGATAGGGAATCTATCTGGGTTGATATGACCTTTGCGGGCACCACCATTTGTGATGCCATTGGCAAGCTTGCCATCTCTACCACCATTAACCACCTTTGGATGGAACAAAACATTCGAAGATGGTCATCCCAATCCCGTTCCCTGGACAAGATTTGGGTTGCCATCTTCTTTGATGTTTCCTCCAAAATCCGCTCCTTTCATCTTAGGCCCGTCTCCAATTCCCTTAGGAATAGACACATTATTGCCTCCTGGAACCTCCCTACCGGCACCATCTCCACTTCTTGATTCCCCCCCTTTTTTGTTGTATCCCTTGGTCCTTTTAGCTTGAGCGTTGGCTTTTGCCTCGCTCTTTGCTGTTGTTCTTTGCCCCTGTGGCTGGCTTCTCCATTTTAGTTGAAGTCTCTCCCCCCCTTCTTTCCCCCTTGTATATTCTTTCTCTCCTTTGGTTATTAATTTATTTAATTATCCAAAAAAAAAAAAGGGTGTTCATTCAGTATGTCACAAATTGAAGTTTGGGATTAGGCTTTGATAGTATTATTGTCTGGCAGAGCAACGTTAATGAATTGTTTGTTTTGGAAGTAAGTTCCTTTGTAGTGTTCTTCCATTATTTTTAATGTCTGCTTTCTGGAGTTTTATCTCTAACCCACATTTGAGTCCAGGTAATATGAATATTTGAGTGAGAAAAAAAAGTATGATGGGACTCTTTCTTTGAAAACTTGCATATTTGTGATGTTCCATGTCTCCCCCTCCCTAACGTATCTTTCTGATGTTTGAAATCTTGAAATTAATTCAAGTTCTTTTGCTGATTGGAAATTGGATTAATTGGGATGTTGATGCATTTGATTTTCAGAGTTTATTTGGTGACCTTTTGATTGTTTCCTTTTTATTAGTTGATGTCTTTACCTAATTTAGTATAACCCTGCAGTGGGATGATATGGATGGATCTCGAGAAGTAGGATTATCTTTAGCTCATTTCAAACCCCTCTATGGTCAATGGCTATACTTGCCCCCTTTTCCCCCCAAGTTTGGGCCCCAAAATTCTGTTCAAAATTGGTTGATTGGTGATGGAAGGATTAGGTAATTGCTACATTTTGTATTTTACTTGGAGATTGTTTGTTGTTCAGCGGTATTTAAGGGTAGTCAATTGATGTTGGCCTTGGCTAGATAATGTTGTGCTGAAGGTAGTGGAGATTTGAAATGTGATATTAGATGGGATATTTGGTAGAAAGATGTGGGACCAATGTTTGTGCCAAAATGCATTTTAAGGGTTTACTTTTTTGTTAACCCTCTGAAACAGAGACTTGGGGTGATTTTGGTGTATCCAGAGCCTAGTTGTTGTACTTTTTGGTGGATATTCTTGGAACTTATTTGATGTTCATTTCAAATAAGTGGACGAATAGTGCTAGTAATTCTGCGACAAATGAACTTAAAAGAATGCAGATGGTAAGTGGGAAAAATAAAAAGCATGCAATGTTAAATTTCTGGCACATTGTTTTCACTGTTGAAGTAGTGACGAGAGTCAATAAGATTCCATACCACTTCTGCACTTAACATTCATAGCTATCTGCACTACAAAGACTGAATGGATTCTCTTGTTTGTCTAGAATCCTGAAATGTTGGTGGAAAGGGGACTGGGATGGGTTACTTCTGTATCATTTACATCAGATTCAATATTTATTAGTTAGTTTCAAGGATATTCCAAATATCTTCCTTATTTTCTCTTAATTAATTTTGTGTCCTCGGTTTAATGCCACATGTTAAACAAATTGGGAAGGATGAAATACCACTTGGGGTCCAACCCAAAACCTATAGGCATCGAGTAGAGATGGCCAAAGGGTATATTAACTCCCAACATCTCAACACCAAAGAAATAGGATCTAGTAAATTTCTTCTTTGAGGAGTGCTCCTCTAACTTCTTCCTTCAATCTGAATATAAACTAAACTCAACTCAACTCAGCCTTACCCCATCTATAAGGTGTTGAATATATGTATCCTCTTTCGCTAAGAAAAAGGGTTAGACCTTTTTTATCCCTACTTTTCTTATTCGGGAGCATCAATACAACTGATTGCATGGCCATGAAGGTGAGACCAACAGATACTTTTTCATCTGTGGGGTCCCACTAGAATGTCCCAAGGGTTGGTTATGCAGTTGCACGCTGGCTTAATTAGGGGTTGCTTTATTTTTAATTTTTTTTAATTTCCGTTCATTTATTTCATTTACGCTGATGGAGTCGTAGGATGGAGCTGGGGTTTGAGTTAAATTTGTTTCCAGTTTCAAGATATGATTAGGAGTCCTTTCTTCTTTATAGTTTATATATTTGCATTAAACCTGTAACCTACGATCAAGGGGACAGATGATTGAATGAAATTTGAGCTCGGTTTACCTTTCACTGCTGTGGAGCTGCATTGATTCTCTTCTTCCTCCTTCCCTGCAATCTGAAACCGCCCTCAAGTAAGCTTTAGATCTCCTTCTTCCTCCTTCCTTCTCCGTGGATCTCCTTCCTTACCTGCTACTCCTTTTGTTACTTGTTACGATTCCAGAATCCTGTAATCAAACCAAGGAAAGAAGGAGAGAAGAAGAAGAAAAGAAAAGAGAAGAGAGGAGAGAGGCGTGAGTCACAAGCAGTCCTGAAGTGTGGAAACTATCCTGCGGCTTAGACCAGAATAGTCTGCCTCAGGTTAGTCATATATATATATGGATTTTTTTACATCAACCTCCCCCGTCGTTTGTCAAAATTACATAATCCCCCCTGAAAATCAAAAAGTTACATTTAAACCCACAAAGTTGAAACCGTCAGTGAAGTGTTTGTTTTGCATTTTTACTGACGAAATTGCCCCTAACCCTTCTCTCTTATACCCAAACCATCAAGTCCAAAGAGGACGACAGTGGAGAACTACGATGGGGGAGGAGGAGAGGATATTCCGGCGGGTTTTTCAGCCGATACCATGACCGATTTGAGAAAAAAAAGAAAAAAGTCAGTGACGGCGGGCACTGAAATGCCCCTACACGGTAACCCGCCAAGACTCTTTCTGCACATTTTTTTGTTCTCTCCCGTCTCTCAATCCCATCGAACGGTCGCCTTCACAAGTCAACTAGCCTTGAAGCTCTCCTACTTAACAAGAACCGATCCCGATTTCCTAATTTAAACATTCCCCTCCTGGAACTGAAAAAGGGGTAAAGGTACTGGTTCTCTTCTTGTAAAAAGGAAAGTAGTAATGCCAGAGGAGGACTTGGTTGAGCTTAAGTTCCGGCTGTACGATGGGACTGACATCGGACCTATCCGATATTCGTCAGCCTCCATTGTTGCCATGCTCAAGGGAAGTTATTATAACTGGTGGTGCGAAGCCCGCCATTGAAATTGTGGCTATTGCTACTGCTAAGATTGACAGGAGATTCACGGCGGCGATTCGTGGAATCAGATCTAGGTGTGGCGTTCATCGATGGTGGTGGATGAGAAGGCATGTCAACAAACTCTGTAAATGAAGACGAAGAAGCCGATGACGGTGCCATCGGATTCCATTCCGAAACAATGGAGACTTCGCCTGCAGAGACTTTGTAGGAGAGGTACAATCGCTTGAGAGACTTATCTCTTCTTTCCTACCTTTGGATTTGAAGAGGGACCCAGCAAGGTGTTCGTAAGAGCAACAAGAGGATTTGAAGAAGAGAGAGAGCTCGGAACGGCGCAAGTTGCCCCCCTGCAACCAGGTCTCTCATCGCATTGTCCAACCGGAACCGTGCTGCTACTTGATTCTTTCCCTTCCTTCCAACTTCGACGAGACAGACCCTTCTCTCTTTCTCTTGGTCTCGCGTCTCTCGCCTTTGTTGCTGAACACAAAAGGGAAAAGTGGGATTTTCAGTAAAATTCTATTCAGTTAGCAGAATGACCCTACAAAGATGCTAACGGTGTCAACTTTTTTGGGTTTAAATGTAATTTTCTGATTTTCAGGGGGGATTATGTAATTTCGACAAACGACAGGAGAGGTTGATGTAAATCACCCTATTTATATTATTCCAACAATTAAACAAGGACATGAATACCCTGGTACCCTGTGCTAAACATAACCAGTACATAAGAGATATCGGCTGGACCAAAGTACCCCTAAAACTCAACGCTCCCCCTCAAGCTGGAGCATACACATCACCCATGCTCAGTTTGGTACAACCACTGTGAAAACTAGGAGCAAACAGAGATTTAGTAAACATATAAACCAACTGATCTATGGAAGGAACAAATGGTGTCTTAAACTAATTTCTTTAGAACTGCATCACGAATGAAGGGACAATCCACTTCAATATGTTTGGTCCTCTTCTGGAAGACAAGAATACTGGCAATATACACAGCTGCTTGGTTGTCATAGTACATCTTCATAGGTTTAGTTACGGGAAAACACAACTCCAAAAGTAACGATTGTAACCATATCAACTCAGCGGTGGTGTGAGCCATAGCTCTGTATTCTGCTTCAGCACTAGACTTGGCAATGGTAGTTTGCTTCTTACTTCATGTAACTAGATTACCTCTAACAAAGGTATAATACCTGTAGTGGACCTACGACCACTAGCTGAGCCAGCCCAATCAGCATTCAACATTGGAGTAGGCAACCAGCTCAATATGCCGATTACGATGATAGATCAGCCTTTTACCAGGAGCACCCTTCAAATACCGAAGAACACGAAAAGCACATCCCAATGTGCTTTCTGAGGAGGCTGCATGAACTGACTAAGAACTCCAACATCATAAGAAATGTCAGGTTGTGTAACCGTGAGATATATCAACTTGCCAACCAAACCCTGTACTGATGCACATCTTGGAGAAGTTTACCATCATTAATACCAAATTTTTTGTGAGGATCCATAGAGACATCTACAGGCCTGGATGCAAGCATACTAGTATCAGATTGAAGATCCAACACATACTTTATCTGAGGTAAGCTGATCCCCGTCTTGCATCTGATAAATTCTTTCCTGAGAAAATAGTGAAGCTGACTTAGGGCTTTGGTCTAAAAATGCTGCTGTAAATAGTTTTTAACTTTAGAAATACTGGCCTCATCGTTACTAGTGAGGATAATATCATCCACATAAACCACTAAGGCAACCAACTTATTACTTCTGCAACGGACGAAGACAAAGTGGTCAGAATAGCATTGAGAAAAACCACAATTCACCGGTAGCACTAAATTTTTCAAATGATTTCTTAGGGGACTGTTTAAGTCCATAGATATGAAGAGCGTCAGCATGAGCTTTTGATATGGTATGAACAGAACGGACAATGCAAGACCATGGATAGACAATGGAAGATGAGACAAGGAAACAATGTTATCAATTGGATACACAACCATAGATTTTTGAGTGCATGTGCGTGTGCCTTTACGATGAGTGATTGGTAAGTCATCAGGGACAGATGGGATAGGACCTTCACCGGAGGAAGACGGCAGTAGAGGGAGCGAATTATCTGGAGTAATAGTATCGACACTGGGTTATCCAAGCTTCTTTTGGCGCTGATAATCTTGTAGAGGAGGTGTGACATTGCACTAGGGACGTCAGGTAATGGAATGAGAGTAGGAATAGGAGGAACTATTGGCCCTTGACTGAGATGCCTGGGAAGAAAAAATGGTGTGCCTTAAAAAAAAGACACATCAACACTAACAAGGTTTCAGTGAGCAATTGGGTTATAGCACTTGTACCCTTTCTGAGTATGGGAATAAAAAAAAAATGCATTTAGTGGACCTACGAGATAACTTATTTGATTGAGAATGCATGTTGTGAACAAAACTATTGAATGGGGTAATAACTTATGTCTAATATGACACCAACTCTCTTTAGTTATAACAATGGAGAGAAGGTTCTGGAGAATTGCAAAGACTATTAAACCCCTTATGGTCCGTTTGGTAACTGAAACTTTCCCTAAAACTCATAAAACCCATTATTACAACACTCCCCCTCAAGTTGGTGCATAGATATCACATATGCCCAACTTGTAGATAATAGGATGAAACATTTTACTACTAAGACCTTTAGTAAATACATCAGCCAGTTGTTCATTACTGAGAACAAAAGGCATAGTGATAACGCCCATATCCAACTTCTCTTTGATGAAGTATCGATCGATCTTCACATGCTTGGTTCGATTATGTTGGATAGGGTTGTGAGCAATGCTAATGGCAGATTTGCTATCACAAAAGAGCTTAATAGGAAGGGTAGTAGGAACAACCAAATCAGTGAGAAGACCATGAAGTTATAGGAGCTCACAAATGCCATGTGCCATAGCATAAAACTCTGCTTCAGCACTTGAATGGGCAACCACGGCTTGCTTCTTGCTACGTCATGTAACAAGGTTACCACCAACAAAGGTGCAATAACCTGTAGTAGACCTACGGTCATCAGGGGAACTTGTCCAATCCACATCTGTGAAGGCCTCCACCCTACGGTGATCATGAGGAGAAAAAAGGATGCCACGTCTTGGGGGCGGATTTCAAGTACTGGAGGATACTTAACACAACTTCCATGTGAGTCGAGTAGGGATCATGCATGTACTGACTAACTAGGCTGACGCTGCTTCAGCACTTGAACGGGCAACCACGGCTTGCTTCTTGCTACACCATGTAACAAGGTTACCACCAACAAAGGTGCAATAACCAGTAGTAGACTTACGGTCATCAGGGGAACCTGTCCAATCCACATCTGTGAAGGCCTCCACCCTAAGGTGATCATGAGGAGAAAAAAGGATGCCACGTCTTGGAGGCGGATTTCAAGTACTGGAGGATACTTAACACAACTTCCATGTGAGTCGAGTAGGGATCATGCATGTACTGACTAACCAGGCTGACGGCAAATTAATGTAGAACTAGGATTGACAAGTTAACCTAGTCCCAATGTTGTAGGATACTCTTGGAGAACATTAGATCAAATATCAGAATAGTTCAAAACAGATTAATAACAAGGATGAGATCAGATCTGAGATTAAGAATATCAATCTCAGATTATAGGGTGTCAGAAATCAGAATAGAAGCAGATAATTAGGGGACTAATGGAATGATGAATTAGGTCTACGCAGGTTCTGAAACTTGCTAACAGAATTTGCAATTTTCTGGACAGAATTGAGAAAAGAAATTAATTAGATACCTGTAACAGTAGATCAGATCTGGAACACCTTGAGTATGGAAGAAAAGAGGGAGATAACTAGAAGGGAACCTCTTGTGCTTCACACCGCTGAGAGTCAATTGGATCAAACACCAATTTCATCAGCCTTGATCAAACACAAGACAAATCTCCATGTAGAAGACAATAGCAACAACCATTAATTTTTTTTTAGCTACTAAAGACTTGACTCAATTAATAACTTGACTCCTAAGGAAACAAATATAACTCAAATCAAGCCCAACTAGAAAGGAAACTAATGAAAATGGAAACTAACTAGTAATCCCGTACTCAATCTTAGAGCCCCCTTTTTAGACCCATAAAAGTGGTCTATTACACTCAAAACACATGGGATCAAAAGCCTAACATGTATGGAACCCAACCCCAGGCTTATTCCTAATAAAATAAGCTTATTTTGGTAATTAATCTGCATCACAAATGCTATGTCAAGGTGTGTATGAGAGATAGATCAATTGCCCCACTAATCTCTAATATCTCCCCTCATCTATCGGATCACTTTCCTTGCTACTCAGGTGACCATTAGCTTCAATAGGAGTGTGCCGGCTTACACCCCAATATGCCCGTCTTAGAGAGAAGATCAAGCCCATACTTTCGCTGAGAAAAGTAGATCCCATAAAAAGACTTGGCAACTTTAATGCCGAGGAAGTAACGAAGTTGTCCTAGGTCTTTGATCTCGAATTTCTCACTCAAGTATCTTTTAAGGCAAGAGATTTCTGCCAGATCATCACCTGAATAACAATATCATCTACATAGACTATTAGGATAGCAATCTTCCCACCAGATCTCTTGATGAACAGTGTGTGGTCGGCATTGTTTTAAGAGTAACCTGTAGCAACCATATCCTTATGAATATGTCCGAACCAAGCACGAGGTGATTGCTTCAGCCCATACAGAGCACACGTCAGCTTGCATACCTTCCCTTGGGTTTTGGAGCAAGTGAACCCAGGAGGAATGTCTATATACACCTCCTCCTCAAGTTCCCCATTAAGGAAGACATTCTTCACATCTAATTGTTGGAAATCCCAATCTAAGTTGGCGGCACAAGCTAAGATATTGTGTTCATCTTACCAACTGGAGCAAAAGTTTCCTGGTAGTCAATCCCATAAGTCTGTGTGAAGCCTTTGGCAACAAGTCTGGCCTTGTACAGATCCACTGTCCATTAACCTTCTGTTATACTGTAGACCCATTTGCACCCAACTGTCTTCTTTTGTGAGGGAAGACACACTATATCTCATATGTCATTCTTCTTTAGAGCCTGCATCTCTTCAACCATAGCTGCTTGCCATTGTGAGTTTGCACTCGCTTCTTGCCAGGTATGAGGAATGGACACAGAGAAAAGTGAAGACACAAAACTATAGTAGGATGGAGAGAGTGAGTCATAAGAAACAATTTTAGCAATAGGATGTAAAGTACAAGACTTAATGCTTTTACGAACAGCAATAGGCAACTCAAGAGGCTGATCAACAGAAGGAGAAGGAGAGTTACTAAGGTCCAAGGGGACAAGATCAGGCTCGAGAGGAGATGACTGGCATGGTAGGGTAGATGTTGGATGTGTAGTGGTCTGAGTCTGCTCTCTGCGACTACACACACATATCTCTGGCCGAGGCGCAGTAGGAGAAGTAGGAGTGTCACTCTCCCCCTGAAACAGGATACTAGCAGAGATAACAATTTCAAAAGACGACGGCACTTCTTCCATAATGGAAGGTGACTCCCCTTGAAGAGGTGTCGCAGTGTAGTATGACGCAGATTCGTGAAAGACAGCATCCATAGTCACAAACCAACGCCGAGTAGGAGGATGAAAACACAGATAGCCTTTCTGAGTAGGAGCATACCCTAGAAAAATGCATCGTAGACCATGAGGATCAAAATTTCTATGAGGATGATGATCGCGAGCATAACAAACACTATTGAATGCCTTAGGAGGAATAGGAAAAGCAGCGGAACCTTGGAGAAGATCAAGAGGGGAGCGGAAGGCATGGACTCGAGAAGGCATTCGGTTGATAAGAAAGGCAGCAGTGAGAATTGCGTCGCTTCAGTACTGGGGAGGAACATGCATCTCAAACATAAGAGAGCGTGCTACCTCACAAAGGTGGCGATTCTTCCGCTCAGCAACCCCATTCTGAGTTGGAGTATCCACACAACTAATCTGATGAATCATCCCATTATCGGAAAGGTAAGCTTGAAAGGACCCTTCAAAGTATTTTCGACCATTGTCGCTTCGAAGGATCTGGTGATAGGGGCATTGATTGGCTTTGGTAGGTTACGTAGTGGTCTGTATCTGCTTGATGATGACTCGGCATTGGTCTCTGGTCAGGCTCTTCAGACATCTTTTAAGTCACCTCTCATCTCTGAGTTACTACAGTGGCATCGTCGGTGGAGAGAGAAATGAGAAAGAGGCAAAGAGATGAAGAGGGAGAGCCCTTAGGGTTTCGGATCCTAAGGCTCTGATACCATGTTGAATGGGGTAATAGCTTGTGTCTAATATGACACCAACCCTCTTTATTTATAACAATGGAGAGAAGGTTTTAGAGAATTACAAAGACCATTAAACCCCTTAGGGTCCGTTTGGTAACTGACACTTTCCTTAAAATCCATAAAACCCATTATTACAACAAAAACAGACACAACCAAAATCACGGACGAAACTGAAAAACTTGGTAAGTTAGGAAAACAATGGAAATAAGAGACTGATCGGAAAGAACAGAGGATGGTATGCGATTAATTGAATGATATGTAGTTAAAACCCTATCACACAAAAAATTATTCGGAACATGCATGTGCAATATAATTGCCTGTGCTACCTCTAGGAGATGCCTCATCCACCCATTTTGCTGAGGGCTATAGGAGCAGCTATTTTGGTGCATCATCCTATGGGCAACACAAAATTTAGAAATCTCATTTTGGACATACTCTAAAGCAATATCAGAATGGAAAATCTTAATTGAAATGCCAAATTGAGTTTTTATTTCATTATAAAAATTATGAAACACAAGTAAAAATTCTGATCGATTCTGTAAGAGATATAATCATGTAAGATGAGAGTGGTCATTCACAAAAGTCACAAAATATCGAAATCCAAATCTATTGTTGGCTCTACAAGGGCCCCAAACATCTGAATGTACTAAATAAAATAAAGACGAACTATGAGCCACTGAGCGAGATGGAAAAGAAACACGGTAATGCTTTCCCAACTCACAGGCTTCACACTAACTTGAGAATAGACCTAAAACTAGGAAATAAAATTTTCAACCTAGACAAAGACAAATGACCTAAATGACAGTGCCATTGGAACAGAGTCACATCCCCAACGGCTGTAGCAACAACAGAAGCAGGAGTACCACAATAGAGATTATAAACCATCTTTTTCATGCCCTCCACTAATCTTCTTCCTCGTGTGAAGATCCTGAAAAACACAGTAAGAAGGGAAGAACATTATTGAGCAATTTAATGACTTGGTTAATTGAGTCACTAGAAGAAGACTTAATGGAAATTAGGGAACATGTAACACAGATGATAGATTAATGGAAGATGTAGGGGAGGTAGTACCATGAACTAAAACAGGTGTTGAAGCACTGTTTGCTAGAATAATAGATGTAGAGGTGGTACTAGGAGAAAATGACTAAAAAAGAGATGACTTACCAGTCATAGAACAGAGGCCTCTGAATCAATAATCCAGGGGGTAGAAGTAGTGGTAAGGAGGGGTGATGACTTGCATGAGCCAAGGTAGCAGCTGATGTAGACACCACATTGGATGTATTAGAGGATGCCTCAAGAGTTTGCAGAGACCTTAGTAATTGATTGATATCATCACATAGACTGGTAGAAAAATCTCCTGAAGAAGTCCGTGGTTTAGTATCATTGGTAGACATCATGTCAGTACAATCATCTGACACTGCATGATTGACTAATTGGGTTGCCCGCTCTGGCTTGCTATATTTTGTCCAACAAGTCTCTACAGTATGATTGGACTTGCCACAGTAAGAGCACTAGCGAGAAGAACGATCAAATTGCTGTCCACTAGAACCCCGACCAGCAGACATACAGCCTCCCCCACGACCTCGGCCAGGTCCACTATTAGCAAGGAAGGCAGAATTGTCTTTGATGGATTGATAAGGTTTTGTAGAAGATGTAATACGCTGAAGTCTGGAGTAAGTATCATTCAATGTAGGGATAGTTTCCCTAGCAAGTAAGTGGCCCTTCACTGCCTTCAAGTCATTATTAAAGCCAGCTAGGAGTTTAGAAACAAAGAATTCATCTCGCTGAGCTTTTAGCTTGTCAATATCTGTAGTCAAGGGCTAGAAAACATTGAGGTCTTTAAGCATTCCCCTGAAAGCACTGTAGTATTCTGGTAGAGACTTGTAAGATTGACGAAATTGGAACAACTTTTCATAAAGGTCATATATACGAGTCATTCTTCTTCTGAGGATATGTTTCCTTCAGATCATCCCATACGCCTTTTGCAGTAGTGTAGAACATGACATTGGCAGCGACACTATTCCACAACCAGATCAATATTAATGCATTATCCTTCATCCATTCATTATATCCCTTATCAGACTACGCAAGAGGAGTAGAGGTAGTATATTGGAGTTTATCTTTGGCCATAAGATAAACCTTCACAGATTGAACCCAAAGTAGGTAATTCGAACTTCCTTTGAGCTTGATAGATGTAATCTGGACATTCACATTGTTCGAAGAAGATATAGTAGCAGTAGGGGTAGTAGTTTTGGTCTCAACCATGATGAACCAAAAAATCAATAATTCAAGGCTTTGATGTAGAAGCGAATAACCAGATCACCTGTGTGCAGATCTTTGTAGTACCATAGAATGGAAGATCCTAGTATAGAGCAATAGTATCCAGACCTGATCCCACCATACCAATGAACCAGGAAAAACCATACAAATAATAGATTTTGGGTAGAAGGATGGTGGCATTGACCCAAGGTCTTCAATCTTCAGTTCAACAGCATATATCGCAATCCAAATAGAAAACAAGCTCTCCATCAATGAGAAAGGGTGTGATTTAATCCATAGTAGATGCAGCAGTAGGCGGATGCTCACCAGAGAGGTTCAGCGGAAAGGAGAAATCAGCATATCGGAATTGATGAACCCTAGGTTTGATCACAGAGGCTTTGATGCCATGTGACGATTCCAGTCCTGTAATCAAACCAAGGAAAGGAGGAGAGAAGAAGAAAAGTAGAAAAGAGAAGAGAGGAGAGAGACGAGAGTCACAAGCAGTCCCAAAGTGTGGGAAACTAACCTGTGGCTCAGACCAGAATAATCTGCCACAGGTTTGTCCCTTCATGTATATATCATTCCAACAATTAAACAGGGACAGGAATACCCCTGTACCCTGCACTGAACATAACCAGTACATAAGAGATATTGACTGGTCCAAAATACCCCTAGAACTCAACATTATTTATTCCTTTTGTACTTCTGGTATTTTGGGTTTGAAATGAGTTTGTTGGAATTTTATTTTTACAACTCAGGTTGACCTAATATTTCAGGGGTTAGATCTCCTCCCTGAAGTGACCCAAATCATAGATTTCTGCCCCCAACTAGTTCTCCTACCGTGAGAACTAAAGTCTGCAACAAGGCTGGTTCTATCCTACTGCTGGAACTAATTTCAGGAGTTATTATATATGCATTAAACCTGTAACCTACGATCAAGGGGACGGATTATTGAATGAAATTTGAGTTTGGTTTACAATTCACGGCTGTGGAGCTGCATTGATTCTCTTCTTCCTCCTTCCCTGCTATCTGAAACCGCTTCTCAGGTAAGCTTTAGTTCTCCTTCTTCATCCTGGTTCTTCTTTCCTTCTCCTTGGATCTCCTTCGTTACCTGCTACTCCTTTTGTTATTCATTCCTTCTGTACTTATGGTATTTTGAGTTTGCTGGAATTATATTTCCACAACTCAGATTGACCTAATATTTCGGGGGTTAGATCTCCCCCTTGAAGTGACCCAAACCTTAAATTCATGACCCCAACTAGTTCTCAACCATAGTTGTCATGGTGTGTAAGCAACCGAAGGCATTGGAGGGGGCCTTGATGTAAGGCAACACCAAGAAGGCGATCAAGGCACCCCTTAGGAAACTATGCACTCAACCATTATTTTGAGATGTTAAATCATTCTTATGGGCCAGAATGTTGGGCATTAAGAAGTGCCATATTGGCAAGCTGTGTAGCAGAGATGAGGACGTATAAGAGCTGATTTGGGAGCTGCCATGATCAATGACAAGCTTCGAGAAAGTAGTATTAGGCTGTATGGTCATGTTTAGTAGAGGCCTGTGGACACCCCAATAAGGAGGAGTGATCTGATTCTGATTGAAGGAGCTAAAAGAGCTAGGGGCAGGTCTAAAATGACCATAGGAGAGGTGGTGAGAAATGATATGCATAGTCTAGGTCTTGTCCAAGTATGACCTCGGATAGAGCTTATTGGAGGGCAAGGTTTCATGCAACCGACCCCATTTAGTTGAGATTCTCTTGACTTGCTGGGCTGTGCTCTTTCCTCTTTTACTTTCATCTATTTTTTTATTTTTTTGGGTGGACTTTGGTTTTCCTTACTTTGTTTGCATGGATCCATGTTACCGACCCTATTAAGTTGGGATAAGGCTGATTTTGTTGTTGTTGTAATCATTATTGTGGGCCCACGATGAACCCATAATCAGGGTTGTTGAATTTGGGATCACGTCAGTCGGGTAGGCTGTTGGGGATGTCTAGTAGGGTGTTTTACACCATGCTGCTTGGCTAGGTTTTATTGTTGGTTTCACTTTTGGGATGAGGTGTTCTTATTTTGTTAAGAGAATTGTAAACCAGGAAGATAGGAAGTAGTATTTGATTGGACCTTGGGATCCTTTTGAGGGGACATAATGGACAACTAATTTTGTTAAAAATCTGAGCCTTGAATAAAGGGAATACTACCATATCAGAGTTTGGGCGCCATTTGAGAGTATTCATGTAGAGATAGATAAGAGAGAGATGAAAGCATGTGTCATGTTCTTGTCCCTACCTTACTCTTTTGTGAACTCATTGACCTTCCTTCAATATCCCAACCATGTTTCTCCTTTACCCTAGAAGAGCTTTTTCTTTCTGCAAAAAAAAAAACCTCTCCCTACCTTTCTATATACCTATTTATTTCTTTGTTTCTGAAGTTGGTTTTGCCACTTTGCTCTCCTTAATATCGCTAGTTGGTGGATCCATGTGAAATCCAATTGATCTACTTTTGTAATAGAACAGTCATGGGAAACATTTTTTCATCTTTTTTTTCGTTGACATGAGATTTTCCTCTGTTATGGGGAGCTGGACAAATTAAGTCATTGTCGGAAAAGATATATCTGTACTTTCCATGTCAATGAAATTTGGCATTAGGAAATTTTCTTATATTTAGTGTTCTCTTCCTAGTTTAATTTGTCAGGGTGCTGTTATATTCAATTGCTGGACTTGGACATAATCTAGAAGAATACAGTTGAAAGCTGATGTATGAGATGTAATTTGCTTTTTCCTAAATGAAACGTGTGACAATGGAGAAACTGACCTCACAAACTTTGAAGAAGATAAGAAGATGAGAAAAGGAGAGAGACGATTGAAGAACAAGAGAATCCAACAGATCATGATAGGATTCAGTAGTCTTCTATCGTGGTCGATGGCAAATAAACAAATACCGCAGGGTCTACAATAATGCCCCTGCGTGGTACATATCTTAACAAAATGAATTGCAATAATTTATTGGAAGGAAGGGGGAAGTACCAAGTAATAGTATTGTATTGAATTCTAAAATTGAAGCCGATGTCTTTTCTTAACTGAAATGAATAGCAATAATTCATTGAAAAGAAAAGGAAAAGTAATAAGTAATAGGGGTCTAGCAAGAAATTTACCGTCACAGTATGATTAGTAACATGGTGAGAAGAACTTTCTTTTTTTCTTTTATTGGTTACGGGGAAAATTATTCTCCATGAGATGGTTTTCTGCACATTAATGCCGTTTTTTACATTAATGGCTTTAACTATGCCTGATAATTGAAATTAGTTTCTGAAGAACATTCTTCATTCTTAATATTTTCTAATGGATGCTTATGGTTGAGGAGGGTTGATTCGGAGTTTCTGTTCTTGGTCCTTGGTAACGCTGATATGCTATTTTATTTTCATTTTCTTCAAGCAGGGATTTAGGAAGGTTGATCCAGACAGATGGGAATTTGCAAACGAGGGGTTTCTAAGAGGGCAAAAACACTTGTTGAAGAGTATTAATAGGAGAAAGCCGCCCCATGTTAATAACCAACAGCAACAGCCTCAGGGACAGAGTTCTTCTGTTGGAGCATGTGTTGAGGTGGGGAAGTTTGGGCTGGAGGAAGAGGTCGAGAGACTCAAAAGGGACAAGAATGTGCTTATGCAGGAGCTGGTTAGGCTGAGGCAGCAGCAACAGACAACTGATCACCAGTTGCAGACCATGGGGCAACGCCTTCAGGGAATGGAGCAGCGGCAGCAGCAAATGATGTCATTCTTGGCGAAAGCCATGCAGAGCCCTGGCTTCTTAGCCCAGTTGGTGCAGCAGCAGAATGAGAGCAACCGGCGAATAGCTGGAGTGAACAAAAAGCGGAGACTGCCCAAGCAGGAAGATAACTCAGAAGGTGAGCATGCTGCAGCTGCTGATGGACAGATTGTAAAATATCAGCCTCTGATGAATGAGGCAGCAAAAGCAATGTTCAGGCAGATTCTGAAGCTTGATGCTTCTCCCAGACTGGAATCTCCTAACAGCAATAGTGATAGCTTCTTGATTGATGATGTATACTCACCACCCAACGTATTAGACAGTGGCAGCACTTCAAATCGGATCTCAGGGGTGACACTCTCAGAAGTCCCACTTACTTCTGGAAATCCGTATTTTCCAGTTACCAGCTCGGGTTTTCCAGAGAATTGTCCCTCAACTGCCATATCTGATATCCAATCTCCAACTACTTTAGCAGAAGACATGGTTACTACAACAGCTCCATTCTCAGATATGAGCGTGTTGGGTGTGGTGCAAGATACACCCATCGTGCAGACGGACATGGTTATGCCCGAGTTCACACAAATTCCAGGAATGGTGGCAGAAACTAATGTTGTTGATCTTACTGGTGGGAGTTATGTTGGGACTGAGACTGAGAATGGTGCATTCATGGATTCAATGTCCAATGAGGTTGATGGGACAATACCAATAGAACCCTCACTAGACACTGATATGGATATTTTGCTTGATGGGATACCTAAACTTCCAGGTATAAATGATGTCTTCTGGGAGCAATTTCTGGCTCCAAGCCCACTCTCTGGTGACACAGATGAGATTGACTATGTCACACCTGAAGGTCCTAGCAAGGAGAGAGAACCAACAAAGGAGAATGGATGGGGAAAGGGTGAGCATATGGAGCAGCTAACAGAACAGATGGGGCATCTTACATCAGAAGCCAAAAGTGTATAATTGGTTTTAACTTTATCCCTGCGTAGTCAGCTGTAACCGTAACTCATGCTTTTAGAGTCACCGTCATGATAACCAGGGTGGTCCTCTTTTGAGATCTTCGACAAGCAGGTACCGAAGAGAATATGACCATCTTCAGGATGCACGTATACATCCCAGCTTGTGCAAGGTCAACAAATTAAACAAAGCAGTGAAGGTGGAAGGGCTCCCAGTGCTGTTGTATGATGATTTGCTTAAGTCAATGTCCTGCTTGGCAGACTGGCTTTGTTTTAGAGGGTAATCCTATTAAATAGAGGATATAGTGGAAGCTGTTCTAAATTTTATTTTTCTGGGAGTCCTTCATCCGACACGTTTTTTCTTCGTCTGTAATAATTTTTTCTTAGTGCATTGACAACTGTTATGTGCATGGTGATAGTTGATTGGAGAACATAGATGATGCCCCTGAATCCCTTCAAGTTTCATCTGCAATCCCTCTGTGTCACCCTCTGAGAAAATCCCATTTCATGAACACTTCTTCCATCACTACCTAATTCACTTGGATCATGAGGAATAATCTTTTTCAGGAAATTCAAACCTAACACCCACCTACCCATGGCCCAAATCTCCAGAGGGGAATGCGAGCTGAACATTACTCCCCTCTCCAACAAAACATCTGGCCCACCACACCTTCAAACTACTCTGGACTCAAAACCCTTCTACCCACCATGAACGACCCCAACTTCATCTCAGATGGCAGCTTCAATTCAGTCTCAAGGGAAGCTGGGCCTCAGTTTGTATTTTTAGCGACAGATTCTTCTTGGCATCCAAGAATTCAAGTCATGCAGGATCAGCCCAAGAAGCCGAAGCATGAGGGATCCAAAACGCGATTGAAAAGGAACTACAACATCTGGGATTTAATGGAATAGAATGATGATGAACTAGATCCACCACCCCAACAAATATCCATGACATTCTTCCTGTATGACTCAAAAGGAATCTATGCAGTTCTTGAACTATGTTACTGTCAAGAAAGTGGAAAATATAGGGATTATATACCTTAATCCTATATTTATCTCCCTTACCTTGCGCCAATGTTTGGAAGCTAAGAAAAGAAAACGAAAGAAAAAAAAAAAAATTCAAACAAATTTGAATTTAAGAACACATAAAAAAATCTCCGTGCCACTAGAACTTGTTTTTTTAATCTTTATTTTTGATTGTCACGTTTCAGTATGCTATTGGAGGATTTGCATAGGATGTCCAATATCGATAACTATATCCGTGCTCGCGCTGGTCCGACAGGTCTGTGTGTCTGTCTCTCGTCCCTCGTGGTGGTCCGGTGGACTGTAGTACTGATTAGGTCCCTCCCCAAGTACTAAAACCCTATTTCACTCGTCAGTCGATTCCGACTCCATTTCCGATTGCTAAAAGCCTAAAACCCTGGTTCTCTGTCTGTCGTTCTTCTTTGTCACTAAAGCTTCTACATCTGAGGTCTGGCGGAAGTTGGCAGTTGGTTCCAAGTACTTCCCTTTACCTCTGATCATTTCATTTATTTCCCTTTTCTCTCTTCTTGTCTGGGTCACTCCTGAGGATATGGGCTGAAACCTAATCATGGTAAGCTTTGCTTTCATTCTAAACCATCCCAGCTTCTTGTTCCTTCTTCCTTGATCGCTATCATGCTTCTTTTGCAATTGGGTCCATTTAAATGGCAGTAATGTCCTCATCTGTGCTGTTTCCTTCTGTAGTCTCTTTATTTATTTATTTATTTTTGATGAGTAAAATAAGTTCAATAACTGAAAATAAAAATTACATCCTGCAGGGAATACATTAGTCTGCATTAATGAATTTATTCTACCATTTCTTGTTCCTATGGCATTCTTATTGTTATTACTATTATCTATATCATTTCATGGCACTCTCACCAAATAATCTTGTTATTCATGTTTATGAGCCATGTGGGTTGGCATTTTGTGGTTTGCAGTTCAAATTTGAAATTTTGGTGATGGTTTTACTAATGAGCAACAATGAACTTTACCCAGCTTGATTGAGTAGCCCTGTGACTGGATTCCATGTTGAACCATTAAGTTCAACATTGATAGCCACCAACAATGGACGATGTCCCGTCATGGTTTAAGATAGTACAACACCGCCGACAATGGGGACGTAAGATCGTCTACCAAAAATTACGGCCACGGTCCAAAGTTCAAAGTCCAAGCTCACAAACAATTAGTGCCTATCATTGCATCCCATTATTAACCAATGACAAATAGTATGCAGAAACTCCCTATAAAAGGGGACTTCTCTTGATTTGCATCCCAGTTCAAGTAGTTGTAAGAGCATAGTTGTAAAGTTTTTTCAAGTTTCCTCCCTTTCAACTCATTAATCATACCAGATTGAAGAGTTGCAAGAAAGGAGACTGCAAAAATCTTTATTTGAGAAAGCTCAACAACTACAATACAACAAAAACTAATTTACAACTACTGGAATTGGGACACATTCAAATTACAAAGTATCTCATTTTATAAAAGTTCCTACGTGTTATTTGTCAATGTTTAACAACGGCACACAATAACGCCCACTAATGGTAGATGAACTTAGACTTTGGGCGGTGGGTGTAAATTGTTGAGGCGGTCTTAACTCTTACGTACCCATTGTCGGTGGGGAACTATCTTGAACATCATCCACTGTTCGTGGCTGTCGATGTTGAACCTCAAACAATGTTCAGGGACCTCCTTAAATCCTTTAAGAAACTCTGTGTACAATTTGACGTTGGTGAAGTACAAGGAAACTAGGCCCAAATTTTTTGGGAGATATATAGCTATCTAATGAGCTCACTGTGAAATTCCAATTACTCTCTTGACTTAATTGACCTGAAACCTGTTGTGTTTCCATTGTAGTTTTATTGTTGTGATGGACTTAGGCAGGAAATATTGAACATTTTTCTTGCTGTGGGGATGGTTAGACTATGATGTACTATGTAGTACTGCAGAACAGTGAAGATGATATACCTTTATTTAGTAATTTAGTACTAATTTTCTAATTTTAGTAGGCTACTACTTTTTCTGATGTAACCCTGCCAATTTCGTCAATGTTTTCTGGTATATCCTTATGAGTATGTTATTAACGTCTTGGTCATATCTACTTAACAGTTCCACATTCTATACATGATCAATCTTGCTCCCTCTGCATCATCATAGTGCATAAGAAGCATGGAACAGAATGGAGTGAGGCATATTGGTCTTCGTAATAACGGTTTTGGGTTCTTGAGAATTACATTTATCTCAAGAAGAGAAGTCAGTGCTAGCAATAAAAAATATCCCCAAAAAACACTAAGTAATCCTCTATTTACATGGTGATGACCACTTGAACCATCCTGGTGGAGAATTAGAAAGCGAAACAACTGTTTCATAGATCTTGAAACTCTAAAGGCAAGGGTTCAAGTAGCACTAGTGACAAGCATTTGCATTGGAGTAATTTCCATTTGAAACAAGGTGCTTCCTGCTTCCATTTGTTAAGAATTATGTCTAGACTTCACACACACACGCAGGCACGCACATAAACTCTCTTTCATTGCATCATTCATTGCCTATACCTTTTTTGGACACCAATATTTGAAAATTATCAAATGATGAGAAATAAAATAAAACAAAACTTAATCCGCTGACTCTGATCAGGCTGCTGCTTCCTTTTTCCCCCCCTAATAAATCTCCCCACAGTTTTTCTTGCTTCCATAGATAAATTAGATATGTTCAGTAGCCAGAACATAAATGATTTTAGGTGCATTTTTTGCAGGCAGATCATTTGGCAAGTGATCCAAATAGTCACTATGAACATTCTGGGAAAATAATTGCTCTTTCCTCTGAACATGGAAGTGATAAAGGTTGTCCTTACATCTTGCAAGATCTTCATGAACCTCATTATTGAAGTGCTACATTGTGGCTAGAATGAAAGTTTAGCTTGTGCCCAATTCCATTGGAGTGGTCTTTCACCTTTTTGTTGGTAAAACAGTGGAGAAACTGCAAAATCAAGGCTCTAATGCAAAGTACCACATGACTGAACCACAGGCCCCGCCCCAGTTGAAGCCTACTAATAATGTGGTCCATGACGATGGATTTTTTCCACTCTCTGGAAACCCTTACTTCCATTGCATTGTTTCGAAATCCAATGTCAAACCCAAATTTCAGATGGTAATTATTCCTTAACTTCTGATTGGAGGAACTCTTAAGGTGTGAGATAAGGGCATGTGCAGAAGATGAAGAGGTTTGGTATCCACTAATCATGTATAATGGATATGAGATCTAGACAAGAAAAACAGTTTGAACAGTTGATCCCAGACATCTGATAGCACATTCTTTTGTTTGTTAGGTTAGTAATTCAGCAAATACTGGTCAAAGAAAAAGTTGGTGATGGATGGTTAGGATCATCCAACCGATAAGTTACCTTGTTCTTAGTCAAGGTGTCACTTCAATTATGGTCAATTCCTTTGCAGTAGGGTGAACTTGTGGTTAGAATTTGTCTAATTGCTTAGGGTGCTACCGTGTACAGATGAGATACTCTGTGCATTGGCAGCCATATAAGACTTTAAGCGCACTTGAGCTTATGTAATTTTCTGTACAAGATTCTAAATGAATTGTGTCCTCCAACCACTGCAAGACCAGTGGTACACCATACCTGAACCTTGGATTTCTGCCAATATGTACTTTGATGAGGGATACAAATCATACAACAATCTATGTCTAACCTAGAAGAGTTATATGTGGTGTGGGGGAGGATAATAAGGTATGAAAACTGTAATCCAAGTTAGCAGATTTCATGGTATCACTATTAATGGATATTGAGCTTTATCATCAAAAAGTGGCCAGTTAGAAAACCTTTGGTGACATTTTCTCGCTATTGCTTTAGGTAAGCAAGTGGTTAAGTGTCTGATGGTTAGCCTTGAGAACTGATGGCCTGGCCAGCCCTGATCCATCAGAGAAGTGAACTTCTAGGTTCTGCCAAATTTGTGTGCAGTGGCTTTGTATACTCCAAATAAGCTCTGTATGGTACCATGTACTGTACTCATCCCCTCATTTGAGATTTCAAGTCACCAAGAAGTCTTTTGAAGAGAGGGTTTTCCTGTGCCATATGGTGATGCATCAGCTGCAAATACTGAGTTGTCTTCTTTACATGCCATTTCTGCTGAGTGAAAATTGTGGGTACCATGCAAGCTTCATCAGTTTGGTGTTGATATGGGCAGTTCACTCAGTGAAATGGTCAACCCTACCTGAAATAATTCTGATAATTGTTATTCTGGTTCATTCATTTCTTTGAGAAATTATGACTAATTAACTTCCTTACACTATCATCTTTCTTGTCATAAATTAATATGACTAATTTTTTGCATTTTCTTACATCATAGACAATTCCAAACAAAATGCAGCCGTTTCTTCCACCAGAAACTGTTCCTGTGGTTCTTACTTTCCGGAACAAGGACTGGGAGATGAATTATTATGGAGATCATAGCCTCAAATGTTTTGATCCGCGCTGGAAAATTTTTGCAACTGACAATGATTTGAAGATTGGAGATGGGTGTGTGTTTGATCTTATGGAGAACAGTGGTAAGATTCTCAAGTTCATGGTGCAAATTCTCAGAGGTGACATCCCAGATGAATTCCTCAACAGGGTCAATGGTGAGAGTTCGGAGACACCTATTATAATCGACTAGGAAGTTTTATGCATGAATGTATTAGTCTGCTACTCTTATGGGTTATCTGTATAAACATGTATATAGGGCTGTAAAACCTACACTACTTAGTACATTCAGGTCACTGGTTTATCTCTTCTAAGGGCCCTCGAAGGATGATACATGAACATATGATTATTGTACTGTGAACCTAGATATTTTGTTGCTTGGACCCCTTTTGGTTTTGTAGATGAAGTGAACATGCATGGCATTTGATGTCTCTCTCTCTCTCTCTCCCATAACCTACTCTCCGGCTACACAATACTGCAAACCCCTCCCACTGCCCATGTTGCATTGGCGTTTCTCCATCGGAGAGCTCTTATATTCCTTCCTTGGGAAAGTACAGAACAGACTAAAGAGATTTCTATATGGGGTATATCCATCATATTGCACGCACCCAACCAAAAATTGAGCATTGATCCGAGTTACCATGAGGTAGGCGTGAGGTACATTTACAAAGCTTACATACAGCCTCCATTGTGCAAGTGGTTAAGTATTTCTTCCCTAATAAAAATATATCTAGATTGGATCTATCTTCTTATGTTTGTTATTACTATATATTTTCTTTGGAAGCATAGAAATCAAATTATTGCCTCAAATATTAGTCCTAAACCTGGTTAAATTTTACAGAATGTTAATAGATGGATTTCTGATCTCAAACATTCTACTATGGACCTAATTGACAATGTTTTACTTAATAGAGATGATCTGGCCCGTTTGATAAAAAAGATTTCTTCCCCTTTTTTTGACATCCAATTTTGGTTTGTGCTTATGCAATTAATCTTTTGAACTCAGCTTCAGGATGGGCATATGGAATTCTCTCAAAGGGCCAATTTAGGATCATATGCACAAATTCTACATCTAACCAAAGAGAAGCGGTGGAAGCGGAAGGTATGCTGGAAGGAATGAAGTTGACATTTACCAATTGATGGAATATAAATGAAGTTTGGTTCTCAGAGCAGGAGTTGCTTCATCTTATTCCACAACCAAGGGAACATTGCCTCTGCAACATTTTTCCACTTTCTCTAAGATCCAAGAATTATCAACTTCCATCACCTTCCATTACAAAGAGGTGGGTAGCCATCCAGTTATGAATTTTATATTTAATATTGTCACACCCCGCCTCCACTCACCTAAAGGCTGGTGATATGGATATATGCATGTGTCCACAATCCATCCAGGATTCACGATGCAGTACTTTAAGTTCATAAAGCTATAAAATGATTCTACGACCACATAGATAATAATAATAATCAAAATATACACAACTGATGAAGTCTAATGATATTTACCATATTTATAAAAGAATGTTTTCACAATGGAATCAAAATTACAGTTATGCCCCTAGGGCTATATCTGATAAGTACAAAAATAATAAAACATAGAAGATGGTACTTTCATCCTCAACGTGCTCCGAATGCATAATCGTCACATACACAACAGTCCTCGTGCAGAGCTAGCTCATCATCCCAGAGGTCATCTCTGTAGAGAGCCAGCTCCTCAGCCACAGACTCCGAATGGTTACCTGAATCAAAATCTAAAAAGGGTGCAACAAATGGGGTGAGCTTACATGAAGCCTAGTGAGGGGTACATACAAAGATACACAAAAATTCATGAAATGCAACAAGTATAAATGCCCAATCAAACCAATATGAATGCAATTAGATGAATGAAATGACATGATCCGGATTATTGACCTATCCCCCCTATGTTGTAAGTTCAAAGCAAGCCCGAAGCAACATAGAAAGAATTTGAATTGGAGCGGGAGCATCAAACAAGGTCTCACAGAACCTAGTAGTAGGAACAAGCATAGGCACACCGGATCGTATATATCGCCATATCTATCTTTCGTTCATTAACCAACAAACCCCCCCAACCATCTTACTATAACTATTACTACTCATCTTCTTCCCTTTGAATAAGATGTCACTGGTCAATGACTGATCTCTTTCTAGTGGCTAGTGATAGTAGCTCTGATCTATGCCAATCAGTGGTGGCTATCTCGCCCCCTCGGCTCTTAGGTTGGCTAAGCAAACAAACCTAATCAATAGATTTTAAGTCCATAGTGGGTATCAATGCTATTGTAACATAGGTGGTATCCTCAGTCACGAAGGTACGTTATCGGTCTCCAAGGATACAAGCTAGTTGCGAGTCAGGAGCATACCGGTTCCTACATGGCTACTTTGATACCCGGTAAGCCCCTATTAATAATCCCTCATAATATCACTACATCGAATCCAACATCGCATGTAGGGTATACCCACCACTGAATCCAACATCGCGTAAGAGTTTGTCACGACACCGGTATCCCCCCACCTAGGTCACCAGAAATTCCCCCAACATCGGTCCATCATATGATAGGATTAGGTAATACATAAACCACTATTGGCAAGGGTTGTAGCACTAGGGTAGGTGTCCTAGCTCAATGCATTCTATCATGGTATGAGTCACATCACTAACAAACTCACACACCCTGAGGGCGTACAGTGTTGGAACCCAACCTTTGGCTCCCCTGTACCCCACATTCACATACCATGGGCATGCAGTGCTGAAATCAACCTTTGGCCACCCTATACCCCAATCTCCACAACACATACACACACTCACCCTGGGCATGCAGTGCCAGAACCCAACCTTCGGCTACCCTGCATCCCAATCACACACACACACATTCACAACTCATATCATTGTGCAATATACACATTCACTTCAAAAACAGGTTTATAATATGCAATTGACATGCTCATCCACATATGCATTATAACATAAACATTCCATAAAAGTCACACAAAATCCCCTCACCTCGAGTCTTAAATGATGGTATATAGTAGACGGTCTCGTGTCACGTGCTCCCATCACTTCTCAGTTCTTCTCCTAAGATATATAGGGTTTTTAAGCAATTTAGTCAACCATAGGGGGGTTTTGACCCTAAGGTACATGTTTAAACAAAACGGTTTCAAGAACCCCTTTTGGGAGGTTCACCAGTGAGTGTCCATCCTCCAGTGAGCATTGACCGTTGAAGCAAGAACTGAGGTTTCTTTGCCCAGATTTGCTCCATAGGTCACTTGGATCCCTTTGTCTGCTTTGGTGTGTATGTGGTTCCATGTGTAGTGTCATTTCCAACCCCATTTCCCATTTCTCCTTATTTTGTATGGTTTTAAAGTTAGGTCTTAAGATCTCAAGATTGGTTTGCATGTAGGGCACCCTCACACACTACACCTAGCTTGAATTTAGTGTAATTAGTGAGTTAGTTCAACATAGAATCACAAGATTTATCAAATCCCTAATTTTACAAGTCTAGATTAACCAAAATTGAAGAAATTCGGTTAGGGTTTATGTAGTGACCACCAATGGCTTATGTGGTCACTCCAACCACCATTCATGTGTTTGATTTCATTTTTCCCAACCCAGTTTTTGGGTTTGAATGGTTGGTTATAAAAGATTTGGACAAAATTTATTATTCTAGGGTTTAATTGCCTAAACTGGGATTTTAGATGGGGGTTTCATAGGGATGGGCCATGGACTTGAATTGAGCCCTTGATCTTGTTAGGATAAGTTTCTCACACCAAGTCCCCTCCCAATTTGTAGGTTTATTGAGTTGGGAGGTGAGATTCGGTTAGGGTGGTTTTCATTAGGTTTAATGGAGGTAGAAAAATAGAAGAGAGAGAGAGAGAGAGAGAGAGAGAGAGAGAGAGAGAGAGAGAGAGAGAGAGATGTGTGTGTGTGTGTGTGTGTGGAGAGGGGTAGCGAAGATATGGCTTACCTTAGACTCTTGCTCCCCTTGTTTCCTCCTCCCTTGCTCTCTTTCTCTTCTTCTTGCTCTAATTTGATGGGTAGAAGAAATGAATAGGCAAAGCTTTTATTTATAACCACTTATGTTGCATAAGGGATGTTTGGAAAAATAATGAGTTTTCATTCATTATTGGGTTAACCTGTCATTTGACACTAACATGCCCACCTTGGGGAGTCCTGATACATTAATCCATCACCCAATAGGTGGTACCAATCAATGGAGGTGGTTTGAGGTGCACGGGTGTGAGGGTTCGGGCCTCATGACCAAATAACCTGATTTTAGTTAATACTCTCACTGGAGGGTATTCACTGGTGAATGCTAAATTGGTCTCCTTTGTGTGGAAATGGATCATTAAGTTGAGTGGAACATTCCCAGTGTGTTTTCAGTATGTGGGCCCCACCTCTTGGTACATTTTATTATTAAAGCTTAGGGATTTTCCCGTGAGGTGTGAGGGCACGGACTAACCTTCTCTTCCGTGCCCGGAACCCCTTCCAATTATTAAGGCATGAGTAGTAGATGCAAGTGGGGTTGTCCTTCCCTTCCTAAAAAAATACAACTGTTACCCAATATTCATTGGTATTGGTGCCTTCCAATGCCTCATCTGCACAATTATAAGAGGAAATTTTAGGACACAGATATAACAAATATAAATTGTAATACTTCTACTAGTGATAGAACCTAAATAATATATTTAATTCTATTCCTTAATATTACTTCCTTTTATTTGATCAAATAAACAAATAAAAGGAATAGTCATTTGGGCAAACACCACATTGCCCTTCCCTCCTCAATCCAACAAGAATTCATAGGCATCTTCTCTACATATGCAATAATGCAAAACTTCATTAGAATTCATTCTCATTAATTGCCCTTTTTTATTTTCTAAAGCTATTACTTTTTGAAGTTTTAGATATTTGCTAGGAGAGTCCTGGGATTTCTCAAATCGAAATAACACCCAAGATCAGAAAACATGCTAGCTAGGCAAAATATTCTCAAGCCCTTCCAACACTGCATAAAGGGAAATTTAGGCTTCTTTGAATCGACAGTTTCGAACACTGCATGATGGATCTTGATACTGCTTTCCCACCACAACAAAGAGGAATGGGGCATGGTTGCAGGATAGTGGGTGAGAAGAGACGATTGCGTTGAGGAGCGTGGATCAAGTTCTTATACAATCTTGATCCCACACATGGTGTCCACCTCATGGTTTTTCGTTGTGTGGATTCCATGTGTGTGGACCAAGATCATACAAGAATGGTTTTCGTACAAGAACCAGATTTGCACTTCGAGTTGAGGACATGGTTTAAGGTATCAATGTTGGATTTGTATCATTATTGGTTGATGCCAATACCAATTTATATCAATACTTTTTTGTAATTGGTCGTATCACTGATCTCTAGTTGTGGAAGATGATGTGTGTCCCATTGTTCTCTATATTAAAAATTAAGGGAAAAGAATGCTCTATGATTGCACTCCCCCTACCCTAGACACAAAGGGCAAAATGATGACCCCACCCTTAACCCACCCCCTCTTGATGGTGGCGTAGGGCCACGTGATAAAGGAGTGTCATTTTCTCCAAAAACTAAAAGAAGGCAATATGAGGAGGTTGCCAGTTGTAGGGTGTCAACTGGTTGGGAAGGGCCGATTTTGGTTGGACAAATTCTAAGGCTACATCATGAATGCCCGTTTAACTATACAGGCTTAGTTAGGGCGGAGCACGGTTTATATGCGGGCTGGTCGGTCACATGCTATAATTGGGTTATCCTAAACTAACATTTTATCCCTAAATGAGCATTAAACGGGCCTTCCCAATGTCGATGTAATAGTCGAAGTATTCAAGTTGACAAGCTTATTCCATTGAAAGCACAAGTCTGCCTCAAGCATATCCCAAGCATATCCTACAAACCACCATTAATTCACCACCACAATTACATAAATTTCATTTTTAAATTTAATTTTCTACTATTAAAGATACTTGTTCATCTTGAAAATTGGAGCAAACCTACTCAAGAAACTTGAACTTTTGCTTTACTCTTCAATTTTATTGGTGGCAAAATGGGGATTGCAAATAGTGTTAAAGGAGACGGGTTAGGTCAAGCTTGGGGGAGTGGGTTCAAGTCAGACGCCCGTCAACTAGGTAGCTGCACCGTGTACTACTTATTTATAAGTGTGTCAGGTTCAAACCCAATATATTTATTAATCAAGCCAGTCCAGATCAGACCATAAACATATTGGGCTCGATCAAACCTACCGATACGCACCTGAAATCAACACCCCTAGCCGGTTGTGACTAGGCTAGGAGTCACCTCAAGAGGTAAAGGGTGGGAATCCTCTCCCCATCGAACCCAGGGATCAACAAGAATATATAGGTCCCACTTTTAATTTTAATTTTTTAATTTTTTTATATAGCAAGTAAAGCTTTCAATTATATGCCCGACCTAGGAACACTCGAACTAAAGATCGAATTGGCTCAACCCGGTTAATAAACATGTGACGCTGCAGTTTGACAAGTTTTTTCATAGTTACTTCTTGGTGCTAAGATACTACATGATAGTGCCTGATCAGAACCGATCGATTAATATTCTGATTCAGGCCAATAAACCTATTTATAGCCTGCTTAGAACCTCTTAAAAGCCCGTTTACTAATCTTGATTCCAAACACATTGAAAAACCGTGCCCGTTTAAGGCACGAAGACCTGATTAAAAACTAGTTATTGGCTTTTTTTGTTTGGTACCTAATTAATAGTTTACAAATGAGATCATGCCTAGTATACAAGGACTAATTACTAAAACGGGCCGGCCATGATCAAGGTTATTAGGTCTGACTGAAACAAGGTCTGACTGAAACAAGCATGACCTGACCGATTGACAACCTTAAATTACCGAGAAGGCGAGAACACATGGCAACGATACAGTGGCATGGAAAATAATAATATAAATTCAACCAAAAAAAAAAAAGAAGAAGATAATAATATAAAAAGAATAAGTTTTGCTCGCAGGTTGGGCAGCTTTAGCGGTAAGTCTGTGCCCCATTTTGGAAATTTTAAAAGTTGTTCCCTCTCTTTTCCTTACTTCTTTGTCTCATTAAAAACTTCTGACTTGTGAGGTCTAAGCAGTAGTTGTCCAAAGGGGTTATGAAGCAAGTACTTCTCTCTTCCTTCTCATCTGTGTTATTAGATTTCTCTTCTCCTTTTCTTCTTCTCTTCTCGTCTGGGTTGAAGAGCTAGGAATGGTAAGATTGCTTCTCGCGCTTTTTTTTTTTTTTTAGTTTGCAGTTGGATTTATTTGAACTTCAGTGATGCCTTCATCGATGATGTTTCTTTCGATGATCTCTCAAAAATTTCCCTTTTCTCTCTTATCTTATTCTTGTTTCCATTTTTATTGTTATTTCTGTTATTAATGTCATTTTGATGCTACTCCCACTTGTTCATCTTGATGTATTCTTATTTATGATCTGTGTTGGTTAATAAAAATCTTGGATATCGAGTAAAATTTTGGCGGTAGTTTTATTAATGAACAGGTATCTTTGATACCTTGATTGAGTAGTTCTGTGAATCCAATTGACTACCAGACCCGGGTTGCTCTTTCCCTTTTGATTTTCCATTTTTTTAATTTGCCTGATCACTAGTTTTATGATGTAATCATGCCAAATGGGAAAGGCCTATAATGGTTTCTGGTGTATTTTTACTGATTATTTTGTTATTGGTTTGATAATATAGGCTTAACAGTCCCACATTCTATAGTGGGATAATGCTCCAATAATTGATAGCTAAAAAGCTTCCCTTCAAAACTAATAATATTTCTGTTCCTTTCTTGCATAACATATGGCATTAGAGTAATTGCCATTATAAACAAGGAGCTTTCTGCTTCAAAACCAATTCTGCATACCTGATCTAGAATTCACTTTTATCTGATGTATTTGAATGCTTCAATTGACATCCAGGCTTTCACAAATTTTCTTGTTTATTTTTTTTATAAGTCTATTGTTATGCTTAATTATGCAGTAATTAGTACTAGCAAAATGTAAATGCAAAGGACTTCCTTTTAAGTCTATCCCTATGCATAAAAGAGAATTGGAAGTACAAATATAAATTCCAATGTACCATTTCACAGTGTAATTACTCCCATATGTCCTAGTGTGCAAGGACGCTTGATTCCCGATGTGCAAGGATGCTCAAGTCTTAAGTGGTATCACATTGTCCATATTGATGTCTGAAAAATTCATAGAAAATAAAAACTAAAACCTCATGTCTAGCTAGGGTGGCATTGTATTGTCGTAATAATGTTTGACAGAGCTCTCTGTGGAAATAAAAGAAGACTAATATCTCAAAAATGATGTTGCCGCATATATTTGATTTGCATCATGCTGATCAATTATGAAAATAATTGGAATCTCAGGTAATCCTAGCATTTCACCATGAGTTTGAACATCCCACCCTCTTAACTATCTGGCCACCAGACTGTTTTTACAACATCATTAGAGAATCTCAGTCCCTGAAGTAAAGCCAAAGCCTCTGCTTCAGCATCACATAAGCTTTATTTGTATAACTAGTTTTACTAAAGCACCAGAATGGATCATGCTTTACCAACAAAAAATTTAAGCACAGAGTCTGTAAGGCTGTTTCAATTAGACTGTTCTAGGGTGGTACACGATATGACCCTGCAATTGGCCTTTAGAGAACAAGAGGGGGGGGGTCCTCTAGTGACGTATATGAGGTTGTTTGGAGAAAGTTCACATAATTAGTTCCATTTTGATAAGAGGAATTAAATATGGCAGTTGAAAAAAACATCGCAGATCAACCTTATTATGCTATAAGTCCTTACTGTGTAACCAGAATACGATGTAGAGTGCAGCTTGGAGCGGATTCCAAATGAAGTGCCAAATTTGGGAAGATCCAAAAATTGTTTTCGGATCCCAGTGTGCTTATATAATATGTTATTGTTGCCGATGTTATTGTTATAGTTATGTTTGAGTATATCAAAACATTTACAGAAGTTTCTCTTTTTTTAGGGTAAATTTAAAAGGGAAAAAGTGGCTAAAACATTACAAGTAATATGGTCTATCTATTAGTATCAGTATGTTGTGAGAACAAATGATTTTATGTTTCTCTAGTAACTTTCTGTTAGTGGGATTCTTATTTAGAGCTTTTCTATGTGGATCATTTGATGAGTATGTGTAACCCTATCCTTCTGACAAGTATCAGCCCACATGACAATTATGAAAATGGTTGAAAGGTGTGAAATTTCAGAAAAATTGATGCTTCATAATGAGACCTAACACTTGACTTGTAGCTAATGAATGTTTGTTGTAACCATCCAACAGTTTATTCATTCAGATCATCCCTCCAAGAGACTCAAAATGATGGAACATGAACGAACGAGGCTATGCAGGCCATGTTATTGAAAGTAATATCTCATTATGGGAATAGGAGAACATATGCAATCACAAAAATGGAAGAAATGTAGTCCCAAATTTTCAAGATTGCAGATCATGCACAGATCCATGCCAAACCACAAGTTATGCAATCTATGCACAAAATTGAAGCTTGCTCAGCAGTTTTGATTACTATTATCCTGATGATGCGATGTGTTATTTTCCTTTTGCAAAGGATTTGATCCATCATTGCCATGCCTTGTTTGTGGTAGCTGCATTTTTTGACATCAGCTTCACCCAGTGTTGCACTGCAGATCAGATTGTGAACTACCTTTTCATAGCTTTGTTGCTGATAATATTGGCACTTCTTTTATTGCATTATTCAATTGCACTGCCATGTGGCATTAAGGAAAATATGGCTATGGTTTTAGACAGAAATATTTGGAGGTTCCCAAATTATTGTGCTCAGGCATGTTGGCTTGTATGATGATTGGAAACCATAAAAGAGCAACCCAATGCACGAGGCTTCTGCTATGGCAGTGTTCTGCAGGAAATCATCCTTAACCTAAATAGATAATTTAGCTTGCAAGCACCATGAACACTTGAACTTGATCCAGCTTCCCTGATCAGGCTTCTCTTTTAATACAAATCCTGACAAATTTTCTTCCTTGCGTAGTGATGTAAATTTAGATATGTTCATTAGCCAAAACTTTAATGGTTTTAGATGTATTTTGCAGGCTGATCACTATGAAGATTCTGGGAAAAAAATTGCTCTTTCCTCTGGACAAGGATATGATAAAGGTTGTACATATATGCTACATCTACATAGTTGCTAGAATGAAAATTGGTAGCTGTGCTCTGATTCTATTGGAGTCTTTCTTTTGCCTTTTTGTAGGTAAAATAAGGGAGAAACTGCAATCCCAAGGCTCTAATGCAAAGCACCATGCAACTGAGCCAGAGGACCAACCTCTGTTGAAACCTACCAATGATGTGGTCCATGATGATGAACATATGCCGCTCTCAGGGAACCCTTACTTTCATTGCATTATCACGAAATCAAATATCAAATCCCTTTTTCAGTTGGTAATTGTTCCTTAACTTACATTAGAGGAACTCTAATGTGTCAGAATGACCATATGAGGTACCAATTAGGGTATTTACAGAAGATGGAACAGTGTGAATCACTAATCCATGGATAATGAATATGAGATCTAGACCAGAAAAATGATTTGGAACTGTTGTTCTCTGACTTCAAATCTAGCACTCTTCTGGTTTGTTTGGTTAGAAGTTCTGCAGATATTAGCCAAAATAAATAAATAAATAAATAAATAAAATTGTGGTGTCTGCCATCTCGGTCTTGGTGTCACTTCCACTTTCCTTTATGGCCAATTCCTCTGTGCTTGTCTTTTAAGCACCCCAAGATGAATCGTTTGCCATACATGAACCTTGGATTTCTTACAGGAGTGTCAACTGTGATCAGGAATTCTTGGCCAACTTAGAAGAGCTAGATGTGGTTAGAGAGAAGATGATTAGAGATAAATGTTGTAATGTAAGTGAGAAGAATTCATGATATCATATCAACAGATATTGAGCTTTATTATCAAAGTGGCCAGGTAGCAATCCTTAGGAAACCTCTAGGTGACCCTTTACGAAAAAATAAAAAGCTCAATGGGTAGGTAATTAGTTAGTGTCTAATGATCAGCTTGGGACTGATGAACTGGCCAATCCAGATCACTCATCAGATAGGTCACCACCTGGGGTTTGCAAAATTTGTTTGTGTAAGGTTTCTATGTGGTTCAAATAAGCTTTGTATGGCACCATGTATTGTACTCTTCCCTGGTGAAGTTTCCATTCTCCATGACGCATCTCTAGGAGGGTTTTCTTGGTGCAAGGATCCTCTCCAGTGGCAGGAGGGTTTGAATGAGAGAAGAATGTGAGAGTAGGGTGTGAGGTCCACTACGGGACTCCAGATCCTCTCTTTTCTCTCACTGGAACTCTTCAGTCAATGAAGAGGAGCTGTAGCCTGTTTTACTGTGCTATATACGGTGCGTCAGCCATAAATATTGAGTCGTCTTCACCAGTTTCCCCCTTTCTTCTGGGCAAAAATTGTGGGGACCCTCCAAGCTTCATCAATTCAGTGTCAAGAATTGAGATTGGCACTTAATGAAATGGTCAAACCCATCTGTAATCTCACGGACTGTTCATGTAAACTATTTTGCTTTTGTTATTTGCAAGAGAAATTATCCATTGATGGATAGACATAGTTCATATACTATCAGTTTAATTTATCATAGGACAGTACACCTAATCTTTGCCAGTTTCTCACATCATAGGTCATTCCAGCCAAACTACATTCATTGCTTCCATCAGTCATTGTTCCTGTGGTTCTTAGTTTCCAGAACAAGTGCTGGAAGATGAAATATTATGGAGATCGTAACTTGAAACGCTTTGATCCCAGCTGGAGAAATTTTGCAGTCGACAATGATTTGAAGGTTGGAGATGCCTGTGTTTTTGATCTCATGACGAACACACGTGAGTTTATCAAGTTCAGAGTGCAGATTCTGAGAGGTGATATCCCAAATGAATTCCTCCGCAGTGTCAGTGGTGAGAGTTTGGAGATGCCTATTTCACTCGATTAGGACTTTTTATGCATTAATGATTTGCTTATTAGATATGTGTGCATGTATATGTGGCTCTTATATCTCTACACAGGGCATTAGCAAATGCCAATGCACCTATACCTTGTTGGTCCTTAAAAAACTTACACTGTTGCAGAACATTCAGGTGGCTGATTCATCTATTATTTGGACCCTCTAAAGACGATCTATGAACACCTGATTATGTTATTGAACTGAGTGTTTGGCTTTTTGTGCTTAAAAACTAGCTTATATATGTGGTTGAACTGGCTGACATGGCCATTTGGAGAACTAGTTGCTTGAAGTTCTGGTCAGGGTCAACTTACTGGTCAAAATTGATCAAACCAGCCAAACTAAATTCATCTTTGGACCATCCTACAATTTGATCTTTTCCATTAATCGCTGCCCTGCTGATTAACCAACCTGGTTTTTCTCACCATAATTAAAAAAAGAAAAAGGAAGCCTAACTACTTGATTTCTAGATTCTAGGCATGCATCTTTAAAGATGTCTGCATCAATTATAAGATCCAGGCATCTGTCAAAGGTTTGAAGGTAGAAATTGTAGAAAAATGTGTTTTTATGTCATTCTAGAATAGCTACAGTAGCGATTCTCAGACTCACTTGTAACCCTCCTTGCAGTTCGAGTAGAATCAGTTTTAGCAGAGGCTACCTTAGTTTGGACTTGCAATGATTCTACAAGTTGAAACTACCTCGTTTGGTTGCTTAATTTGTATAACTGGTTTTTGGCTCTCTGGTGTGTATTGAGAAGCATTTTCAGCCAGCCACTGAGACATGTGAGGTGGCCTGATCTGGATTGTAGCCAACAGACTGGTTGGCTAATTCAATGGGTACTTATGTTAGTCTTATGTTGATTTGTAAACAAAACTCATGACCAGCAACTAGATCAAGGCCAAACGGATTGAATGATACTTGGAAGAAAAAAACTCATCTTAGAAGAGAGAACTCATTGACATTCTTGTCTCGAATTCAATAGAAAGAAAAAAAAATGTAATAAGATCTTCATATGCCTACAAAATTCTGGTGCTTGTGAGCAACGACGGCGCTAGCTAGACCTTGTTCATTATTCTTACTGTTTGCATCCCATGCATCTCTTCTTGTTGTCACTTAACTACGGTTTGCCTTTACAAACATGAAAGGAAACTCTCTGCTCTGAGTTAGAGTCAGCCATCTCTTCCCATTCTGTTCCATAATACCGATATTCCCACATTCAACAGGACATGACTTGCACACACTTGGGCAGTATGCAATCCTGTACTCAGGGCTGGAGCTGCTGATCCGATTGATCTTGAACCAGTTTCTCACTGTTGAGGAGCCAGGGTGGCCTGGTTGGCCTCCGATTGTTACATACCTCGTGTGACTCTTGGATGATGACTCATGTGATTCTTGAACTTGCCAAACCACAGGCATCTCTGAAAATCTAATGTTTAAATCAGTTGCTTCATTGATGGTTCTCTCTTGAGAAGGTGATGGGGTGTTTCCAAGGAACATCCTCTCTACTGCAGACTCAAAGAATGAATCTTTTCTGATAATCATATCATCTTGTGAATCTGATGCTGGAGAGAGAGACACAGGTGAACCAAAGTTGGTATTGGTAGAATGCTGCTTCACCATGGACGATTGAGAACTGTGTCTTCTGTCAAGTGCCACACCACCTCCACTGCCTGCTCTGGCAGCTGAGACAAGGTAGTATGGCTGCCCAGCTTTGAGCTCATTGCCATCAGTATCAAGCACTGCATGGCTATGGGAATGGGAATGGGAAATGGCCTGTGACTGAAGAGTTAAGGCCAAAACCAACAATGAGGAAATCAGAAATCTGGTTTGCATGGTTGTGGATAGAAGTGATGAATAAGATTAGTGGGGAAGATAAGGGACAGGTAGGCGTAGGAGTCCCTTATATAGACTGTTTTTGGAGCTCAATATGTTGAAACAACTTCCCTTAAATGAAGGAATTGATAATGTCTGGGAAGGGGTCAAAGCCACAGACTAGGAGAACCCATAATTAGGAATTAGAGGGTTCAGTATTGGAAGAAGAACGGGTACAAACGAGATGTTCATGCACAAGAAAACAAGTGGCATCATGGTTTGAGGAATCAGATCTGTATCGGCCCTGTTTGATCCTGATTCTTGGCCAATACTGTATCGTTCGATCTGTACGGATGAAAGGTAATAAGGTTTAAAAAAAAAAGCGTTTTCTTTTTTACTAACAACTAGGGGTATTTTTGTCCAATCCAGATCGTGATTGCCTGGTATCTTATACCATGAGCGGCATACAATCTACTTGCAAACACTTTAGTATACTTGTAAACATTAATGTAATGAGTTGAATTTTTGAGCTTGAGTGATTAGTGTAATCCATTTAATGTATTGATCTTGAATGAGACTAGGCTGTGTTTGGTAGTCATTCCATTCTGTGGGAACAAAAAAACAGAATAAAACGTTTGGTGTTAACTTAGTGTTTTTTGATTTTTTTGAAAAAAAAAAAAAAAAAAGGCTAAAAATGCAAAACGATGGAACAACGAAACTTTGTTCCGTCATTTCGGTTTTGTTTCAAATACAAAAAAAAAAAGTGAACTACTAGGGTTATTGTTCTTGAAACATGTTCACCAAACACCATTTTTTTTTTTTTCTTAAATAGCATTTTTGACGCAAAAACTTAAATTTCTGTTTTGACATAAAACTTCGAACTGAATGATTACCAAACCCAGCCTAAGCAATTAGAATTGCAATCAGGAGTTCAAGACTGGTAAATAATTTATGATTACACTACTAGGTTGCTTATCATCTTATGCTTTTACTGTTTTCCCAAATCTGAATCAGGTCTGAGCAAGTCTACCTGTGGATCCATCTACCATCACCCTAGATATAAATGGATCAAGGATAGTAGGACTTTTATAGTGTGTTGTATCATTTATGGTTGTGTTGTATGGGTCATCCCATCTCATAATGGTTTCGGTACTAGTGTTTATGACCACCCTCAACTGGTAAGAATTAAGATCAGGTATGAAATTTGAAAAAAATCTCATTTTCAAATAATTTTATGGAAAAAAGAACATTGCCAGGTGTGATTATTGTGCCCAAACACTTGTAGGCGAAATGACCATCTTGTGAAATGCAAAAATGCCCTCATTGGATGCTTGAGTGTGCACTATAATTGCCTACTCCTCCGTGCTCGCATAGGGCCACTTTTTTATACACATGAGAAATAAAAATGCCGCAAGTGTAGAACATGCTAGCATGTCTCTCTATCCTTCCTTCTATGAAATGACATATCTATCCTTTACTGTAGCATGAGAGAGATACATAGGGAGTGACTAGCATATGCCATGTAGTAAAAAATGGAACACAATCCCACCAACATATTACGATCTATCTATATGTGTATGAAATTCGGGAATTTTAAAATATGCAATTTTTTTTTTTTTTTTAAAATCTTTGAGAAATTATGCTAAGAAATGGTTTTAGAAAATACAATACAATATATATAAGCTACAGTAATAATACTATACACTTATACATGCATAATAAGCAAATGTGCTAACTACGGTTCCAATCTAAACCCATGTTAAGTTCTTCTTTAAATGGATCATTATGTTTTATAAGAAGTCATTATTTACCATTAATAATTTGGAGCCTTGATCCTATCGGATTGGGATCCTCTCCAACTCCCTCCAACCTTCCTCTTCAACAAGACATAGGCAAACCTAGGGTTGCATGCCAACCACTTGGGGATGTATGCCCCCAGGTGTTGGGCTGCTTTGCTCGTGTTTAGATGGAGGAAAATTCGTTGGAAAGGACTTAGATCTGTTCCTCTGCCCCTTCCTATATGCCAGTTTTAAATGTCAAAAATTGTGATGCAGTGCATTAGATCTCCTACTCACATGTTAAGTGCCAGTCCCATCAGATTTTTTTTTTTTTAATTTTTTATTGTGATAAAACTTAACTTTGAAAATCCAAGGCTAATAGAGAATGCACAGTAGTGGTCAGGATGTGGTATATGACTAATCTAAACTATGACCTCTCCAAACATGCCTTCCTAAAAAGGGTTTCTTGAAACAATTGCCTTCTTTTGGTGGAATGGAATTGTGTCAGTCCAATATTTGAACTTTGATTGTTTAAGAACATACCCTATGCACGAGGCTCTCTCTTGTGCGAGCTCCGCCAGGGGGTTTTTGGGGGTGGGGGAACTACTACATCCTTTCGAGTCCCTTGTGCACTGAGTATGCCCGTTTTTTAAGCAACCAAAGCTTATTGGTCGAGAGAATTGCCTTTGAATGGCCAATTAATAATATATATATATATATATATATGGGAAAAGATCTTGAAAGCTAGCAGGACACCCTGGAATCAGGTGTGCTAGCAAATGTAGACCGTTGGATTAGATAGACTACATCAATACCGCTGGATACCTGTTGTCTTAAGTAACTTAACCAACCCCAATGTTGTACGGTCTTCTTCTTCTCCCTCACTTGCTTCGGAAATTTTCCATCCTTAAAGCCGCTGCCATTGCCGCAACCGGGGTAGAAGAAAGCTCGGAGGGAGAGAGATAGAGGAACAGCAAAAATCAGAAGAAAAAAAGAAGAAGAGAATTGAGCTCAACCTGGACAATGGCAACGGAAAATTTCCGACTTGTTCGGTGCTCTTTCTCTCTCTCTTTCACTTCTCTCACCAAATGGCCAAAGGAACAGGGATTACAGTGATGGTAGAATGGACGATGGAGAGGAATAGAAAAAATCAGAAAAAAAAAAAAAAAAAAACTGAGAGATGCTGCGCTGTCCGAGGGAGCTCGGGGGGAGGAGAGAGAGAGAAGAATAACAGAAAAAAAAAGAGAGTGCAACTACTGCCGTCGCAACTGCAGCCACTGTCCAGGAAGAAGAAAGCAAGGGGGGAGAGAGAGTAACAACGAAAACTAGGAAAAAAAAAAAAGAGTGCAGCTGCTGTTGCTGGCCACCGCCGCTGCCGTCGCAACCACAACCATTGCCATTGCCGCTGCCTCTTCCGTCGCAAACTGCAGCCGCTGCCACTGCAGCAGTCACTGTCCAGGAAGAAGAAAGCTTAGGGGGAGAGAGAGTAACAACAAAAACCAAAAAAGAAAAAAAAAGAGGAGTGTAGCTGCTGCCGCTGCTGTCCAGGAAGAAGAAAGCTCGGGGGGTAAGAGTAACAACAAAAACCAGAAAAAAAAGGAAAAAAAAAAAAAAAAAGAGAGCTGCAGCCGCTGCCTAGGAAGAAAGAAAGCTCTGAAAAAATAGAGGGTTTGAGAGAGAGAGAGAGAGAGAGAGAGAGGGAGACATTCATGCTGGAGAGAGAGAGAGGAACAACTCAAAAAAAAAAAAAAAAGAGAACTGAGAGCACCAGCCAGGCAGCATTCCGATGTGGCTATTGAGGGTGATAAGGTGTGACGGGTGGATTGAGGCTTTGGACCTTTCCTCTCAATCTAACGGTTCTCTCAAATCCTACGGTTAAAATATCGCTAGCACATTTGACTAATCTCATGGGTCTATACTCAAGCTACAACCACATGGAGAGAATTGTCTTTGGATGGCCAATTCTTAATCGAATCCAAAGATGGCAAAAACATCTAACACATGGCAACTCTACTGGATAAAATTTTGTAAATGGATAAACCCCAAAATCCCCTAATCACACTAAGTTTTAATCCAATCAAACTTGGGTAAATGATAAAATAAAAATTTGAAAACCCAATGAAAAGATGAATCTTCTTTACAAGAAATGTATGCCTGAAAACACAGGGACGTACTCCAAATATAAGAAGAGTATATGATTGAATTTGTATCTAAAAATCTGATACATAGCCAATCCAAACAAGGCTTAACATCAAAATCACCACATAATAATTCTAAGTTGCAGAAGTAGTTGTCCTTAGATTCTGTAGCGGACTAGGCAGTCCATAAAAAAACTTTACCTTCTTTCTTTACTCTCATTTTTAAGAATTCTTTACAACGAGGAAGTCCTATGTTTGGACCTTGGGTACGCCAAACTGTAGTTTTCTGGCTTCTTTCCTTCTCCCATCCCATGGGAGAGAGATAGCTATGCGTCGGTATAAGATAAGCTAGCGGACAGCACCAATGGGAGTGCCGGATGAGATATCATATAGGAGGGATAGGGGATCATTTCAAAAGAGCGACGAGAGACACAATGGGTAATAGCTTAGAGTATACCAGCAGCATACCCAACCCTTATATTATTACTAAATTTTTGTTTCTGCTGGTCTACCCAGCAATGTTACTCAAACATAATAATGAATTATTATTAAAACTTGTAATTACTCTATTATCAATTTATCATATGCAATTACTGATAATATTTCTAATCTATTGGTACTAAAATTATCTTTCTTGAATCCATATAATTGTCCCTATATTAAAGACCAAGCTCATCTAAAAGAGAAGAGGCTCTGTAGCCTTCAGAAGTGCAGCTCACTCATGGATACTAAATAGGAGCATTTAACCGGTGAGATGGCCCTGTTATAGCCCCAAAAAAATAAGTTTCTATCCATGGGTTGTTATTATCAAAAGGGGAAAAACTAGATGCTAATCTTGATTGAAAACAAAGAGTCCAGTATCCATCTATTGATAATTAATAGGTGCAGAAGTACGTCAATAGCACCAAGAAGAACGGATTTTCATTTACAGACATGGCAAAGGATACAAAATAAAATGCACATACAAGCACTCACACTTAAAACATTTTAAAAACTGATCATTTTGGATGAGCCAAATTCCACTGCTTTGCAGCTTCTGTCTGCTTATGTAGAAACCCACCTGAAAGACCCTCAGAAGTAGAAAAAAAGAATAAATACACCGAAAAGAATTGTACCCCAAAAAAAAGACTGATATAAAACAGGCAAAGATATAGCATTTAAGATACGAAGTGGGGTTCCTCCAATGCTAGTCACCAAAATGGCTTTTGTGCTGGTGCTATATCTGCCATGTGGCATTTTGGTCGGCAAATTAAACTTTATGGACATGTTGTCCACATCAGCCTGCACACTTTTTTCTAAGCTTCACCTAATCAAATTTCACCATGTGCAAAGCCAAGGGTTGAAATGGACCATTTGAATACAAGGGGGGAGTCCAATACTTGGTATCCCCTATGATAGAAATAGGCTGCTAAATTTGACAAGTGGATAACACCGAGGATACCATTTATCCAATGGTTAGAATGACCAGATTGAGGTGCAGCAGGTGCAAACAACAAAAACTAGTAGAGGAAACATTTTTCCTTTAAGACAATAAAATTAAAAATAACAAAAAGAAGGATTAAAAAAAAGAAAAAGAAAAAAAAAAAAGAGCAACAACAGCAGCATCAAGATTATGATAATGATTACGATAACAGAACATTTTAAAACCATAAGCCACTAAAAATTTTCTGGTTGTGCTGCAATAATGTGCTTCCTTGTATCATATAAGAATGAATTTATGAAATACTTGAACTGCATCTGTGGGGAAAAATAAAACTAAAATAGGGAAAATGATAACAGTTGCTCATTTAAAGGTTATATAGATCCCAACATGATTCAAAGTTCCAAAATGACCAACAGTTGCCCATTTCCTTAACCCACCTTAGCAGGACCTATCCTGCTTCTACCCCCTGTACACTTCATCTGCACTTAATATTGACTCCAAGAGGGGGCGGACACCACAGGCAGAAATCTCAAAATACAGTTAATAAAACTCAGGTTCAAGTACTCATCACATAAACAAAGCACTAACCCCATATCTGATACATTAAATTACAGGAATTAGGGCCTGAAAGTCAGATTTCAAGAACACAATTGAACAACCTTGGATGGCCTTAGCCATCAAGTGGAGCTTCCAGAAGGGAGAATATAATCCGGAAATCTCAGACTGATCTGATCACTAGATGCTGAGACATTAGATTCTTCAATCTAGCTTTCAGATTAGAAACTTACCAAATAACCCAAACCCAATGTCAGATTAACCTCAAACCGTAATCAAGTGGCACTTCTAGATCCCTGAATTGATCTTCAAAATATCAGCAGCAGTTAATTCTCAATTAGGGAGATTGAATGGATTAGGGTTTCAGCAATAAAACCCCTATCAAGCCAAATAGCGAAGATGTTGTGGTTCTGTCGATCAACACTGTAGCAGCAGGATCTCAGCCAGTTAAATAACCGATTGATTGTGACCTCAGGAGCAGCAGAGAAGTAGATTACCTTGATCAATTATAGGTTGCAGCAGATCACTAAACACACAAATTGATTAGAAAGTAGATGAAGATAGAAGGTAGAAAAATATGGATAAATACAATTGAGCCTCTCACTCGGTCCCTTGGGCGCCTCACCCCTCACAGGTATAGGTATCTCACAGCCATCGATCAAAACTGACCAATCGTGGGCTGTGTTCAGCCTTGTGCTTTATTTATAGAATCAATTGCAACCTAATTGATTGAACTAGAATCTTCCCATTAAAAAGCTAGGAAACAAGATAAAGAAAGTAATTAACTAAATCATGGTTGGGACAAACCCCCAACTCGTGACTCAATCTCAACATGGTATTAGAGATGTAACCAGTAGCCATTTTGAGAGTCGTTCCAAGGTCTTTTGCTACTGACTAGGTTTTCCTTGGACATTATTTGTACGAAGAACATACCTGCTACTGCTGCTTCTTTGCTGTTATCAGAGGAGATTATTGGCTAATATCAGCAGTCGATTATCGCTGCTGCTGTGTGCTTTGATTGCTGCCGGAAGATTTCTACTGGTTATGCTATTACTGCTGGGTACAGTTGCAATCCCTATCCTCTTGTAAATCCTTGTTAGCTGGGTGTCCTTTATCGTTTAACCCTGAGGTATGGGTCAAAGGAAACAACAGCAGAAAGAACTGATGGACAAACACATTGACTCCATCAGAACTCAGAAAATCAGCAGGTCGAAGAGGAAAAACTCATCTTTAAAGCCATCGACTCTTCGATCAGCAAATCAGTAGTAGCACAATTGATACCAAGCAGATCGAGGCTTGGACAGAACAGTTAGAAATAGTAGAAATCAGATGTAGCAATAGGTATGATCTTCATGGAAACCCTAGTTCTTCTTCTTATAAGAACTAGGGTTTCATTAGTGGCAAGAGATCTTGGAAAGACTCTCAAAATGGCTACTGGTTACAGCTCTGATACCCTGTAACAAACCAGGATCTGTAACCAGTAACCGTAATAGAAGAGAAAGTCATCCATCATGAACATGCATTCCCAATAAACTTGGTGAGGATGAGTTCACACTTCTTCTCATCCGGAAGAGATTTATAAGAAAAAATTCTCTCCACTTTGGTAAGCCAGTCAAGGAAATATTCAAGTCTCTTTTCACCACTGAACTCTGGAACCTCAACTTTGATGCCATAATCTCTGTCAGAAAACTGCCAAGTAACATCTTGGGGTATAACAGGATAACGTAGCATTTGGTGAGGTGTATCTTTAATCCGTAGGGAATTAAACTGAGGAGGTGGCTCAGATGGTCCTTCATCAACTCGCGTTTCAGACCTTTACATAAAGGTGAGAATCTTAATGAGAGCACTTTGAGTCTTGTCTATGAACTTGTCATATTTTGCCTCATTCTTCTCAATCCTGGCATTAGTTTTAGGTTGGTTTTCAAGTACCTCACGATACAATTTGTGCAACTCAGCATTGGTGATGTGACCTGTCCTGGTTAAAGAAGCGGAGGAAATTTGATCATCTGATACCACTTGATGTGGATCCGGGTTCCAAAGGCTGAAATTGGATCGCTTAGAGGCCACTTAACTAATAAATAACACAATTTGTAACCAAATATCAAAGAGAATGGCAGATCTGTAAATAACTTGAAGTCTCTAATAAGGGTGGCAAACTGGTAAATAGTTGATAACTTTAACATAAGAAGAAATCTCAAAGGGAAGCAACATACAAGATAGGGAGGGGTAGACTTGGAACTAAGAAATAAAATAGGTTAATTGAGAATAATAGAAGAAGATAAGGGGTAATTCTGGGATTTGATAATGTAAGGATATAAAACCTACTTTATGAGGTTTTCTTTAACCTTAGATCACGATGGAACTCAAAACCAGCGGCAGCCAGTCATCTTCAACTTGACCCAGCTCTTCAAGCAAGGTCCGGATCACATGCAGGTTCGATACATCTCCAGCGCTGTCGGTTCCATCCCTCACAGATGCCAAACAAAGAACTTAGACTAAATATCCCAATTCTGAGATTTCTCCAGGCAATAAATAGAGACCAGATCTGCAATCGATTGATTCACACAACAGGAACAAAGCTTTGGGGTTAATAATATAGGATTTGAGTCGCCTCCAAGGCAGCTCCCTTCGACCCAAACCTCTGATTCAATTGGTCACAGAACAGGGGTCAGCAAGCTCCCTTTAGATGTTGGTTTTACTGCCCAGCAGAGAAGGGAAAACAGTAACCAACGAAAATAAAAGGGTAATAAAAGTGGGTGATAAGAAGTAGGGATGATTGGAAGGAGAAGAGATGGAAGAGAATATTAGAAGAGGGGAAGAAGGAAATCATCCATGGCAGCCATGGTTCATACCCAAAATTATCAAGTTCTGATTCTCCAAAATCTGACTTCTTCATTGGGTATACATCAATACAAAGGCAAGCAACAATGTAAAAATGGAAACTAACCTAGATAGAAACTGAATTAAAATCTCATTCAAATAAAAATCTACCAAACTAATTCTAAGTCTAAAAAGGAAAGTAAATAAGGAAACCAAATCAAAGATATCCCTTCTAAACCCATTGCCCAAGTGCATCAGAAAGAGAAGAAAGAGAGAGATTGAGGGAAAAGAAGAGAAGAGGGTAAGACCATTGTTAGTTAAAACGGGAACGGCAAAAAAACAGAAACATACGGTACGGGTTTTAAACAGATAAAAACGATGAACGGTACAGTCAAAAAAAGGGTCAAAAAAATAGGGAACGACAAACAGATGAAAACGAACGGTACGAGTATTAAACGTGTAGTTTTCAAAAAAACGAAACCAAAAAAACGGTAGTATACTCATGCAATTTGAAAGATTATTACCTGTATATATGCATCTAATATTCCAAAAGCTCTAGGAGTCCCAAGATAAAATAGCCCAATGGGCTACAAGAAAATGAGATGTTGTTAGCTTTAGCTTCTCTTTACTCATTGGGCTATAAGAAGATGAGATTTTTTTCCTATAAATAGTATGGAAGTTAAAAATCAAAAACCAAGTACCATATTGTCTTCACTCTTCACTTTTTACTAATAGTTTTTTTTTTTAATTATTATTTTTTTATAAAATTCCTATTTTACCCTTAAAAAATGGATACACGTTTAAAACGGCCGTTTAAAACGGATTCTATTGCCGTTTCCGTTTTTTTCCGTATTGTATGGAAGCATACGGCAAAACGCGTTTTAAACGGCAAAAAAACGTGAACGCGTTTTAAACGCGTTTTAATTAACAGTGGGTAAGACTGCCATGAAGAGGGCAGCCGATTATGTTACCCAGCCCCCTTACCATCAATATATATAAGACAAGGAGTTACAACCTAATAAGGTAATTAATACCTTGTATAGCAAGAGAATAGAATAAGGAAACCTATTGTAATTATGAAATAGAAATCTAGCCTAACTAGGAAACAAGATAAAGAAAGTAATTAACTAAATCACAGTTGGGACAAACCCCCAACTCGTGACTCAAGCTCAACAAAACCAAACCAAAATGTTGTCCTATTCCTAATTGAATCAGCAATCTCAAGTGACAAAGGCCTCCCTCAATTACAGCTGTTCGATCTCTATTTTAGAGTTGGCTCGATATCTTCTTTGGACAGAATCGATTGGGTGAAATGTGGTCCAAATCATGGACCAGGTACTAGGTACATGGCGAAACTGATGTGATTTAAACAACCCATAGTATGTATGGGCCAGGTTTCGGCCTATCTTGCAGTCCCAATAGATTGACCAAATCTACATCAATTCCCCCACCCCACCCCCACCTAGAAAGTACATTCGAACAACCACCTTGGTGTGATATGAGAGTCAAGCTGCAGCGCATAGTAAAATTCTGGTGGTTCTTTGAAAAAAAGAATGTAGTCTAGATGGTGAGGTGCTCTCTCATCAAAGTACTTTGGGGGGGAATAACAAATCCAACGTGCTCGACATTGAAATCATCAATCATGTCCATGGGGTCGTCTACTATTGTATCTTCGACCTCTTCTACTTCAAACTTAAGCTCTTTAATTTTTTCGTTCTCATACTCAGTCTCCTCAAACGTTGGTTCCACACATAGGACATGTATGCCAATAACATATATCTCATCTATGCATTCTCATTGTCATCATCGCCATTCTTCCCATCATCATCCACATTGTCAAATCCCATTGGTTCACATGATTGAAGTTTTGGGTTGGATTCAAGTGCCACAATGACAGAGTTGGTGTTTTGACGGTGTGGGCAGAATTTGGCAAAGTGTCCATAGCCCTTACAATGGTAGCACTTGATATATCATCACTAGTCATAGGTATCTTACTCTTATCCGCTATAACATGTGAAACTCAGGTAGGAACACTTGGCTTGCTTGCTGAGAAATTTAGTTTAGCCTCTCTGGACTACGAAGTGGAACGCCAAGTGATTTTAATCAAATCATCAACTTCAAGGGCCTTCTCAAAGAAGTTGTTCAAGCTGAGAATGTGAGTCACACCCATTTTATCACGAATATCAGCTCGTAACCCCAATTTGAAGCGAGATAGTAGCTAGTCGTCCTATTCATCTACAACCATACACCAGAGAAGATCATCAAATTTGTCTACGTACTCCTCCATTGATATTGGCCCTTGACAAAGGGTACTGAGTTGGTCATGAAGCCTTCATCCAAAGTTTGAGGGGCCAGCTTCATCTTTCGCTCCTCCGTTACTTTGAACCAGACAAAATAATCATCAAAAGCACACAACCAATCATAGAATAATTGTAGGTCATGTTTCCCATTTTACTCCAACTCTAGCTTCACCTTATGCTTTTCATCAGGACACCTTTGGTTCATGTCACAACCATATGGCACTGTAATGCAGTCATCTTGGTAGGTTGTATTATTGATGGTCTCGTGTGTTGGTGGTGTAAGGGTTCTCTGTGGGAGCCTTCTTGGTACCGATGTGGTCTAGGATGTAGCTGGTGCAGGATGATGTTCACCCCTGTGATCCTTTGGGGTGGGTTGTTAGCACCACAATGTGTTTCCACCTTGACATCTTGTGACACACGTCCAACCATGTATTCAATTGTTGCTCCATAGATTTCACTGTTTCCAAAAAAATCCTGACCATTTCAAACAATTGTTGCATTGACAGTTGTTCTCCTGTAGGGCAGTTAATGTAGAACTAGATTTGAAAACTCAAACTAGACCCAAACTGCAGGAACTTTCAAACCAAAGAACAACCATAAACCAGCCCCAACATCATAGCAGAAAATCAGAATAGTATATAACAGTCCAGCAGGCTATCGAGTTCAATAGGGAAGCTATCAACTCAATCGATTTCAACAATTCAGCAGTTTTGTGACTGAATAATAACCAGTGGATTAGGGACATAAATCACCCACTAATGATACTAAAATAATGGAGAATCAAATTAGTAACTAATCAGCAATAATCGGGACAAGATCCAAAATTCTGGGCAGCAAAAATAAGCCAAACACAATTGGCCAGAATAGGGAGAAACTTCATAACTCACAATCCCCTGGTCTGATTGGTCCCAAATTAAGGTTGAGCCTCCCTCTTAATAAACCCAACAATCGATCAAAAGGGGAGGGCCATCGGCTGGTTGGATCTTCCAAAAAAAAGTAGGGGTTGTAGGAAGAATCTGGAAATTTCCAGAACCAGAACTCAGCAGCAGTAAGATCTCTTACCTGATATGAATAGCCTTGCAAATAACCTTGAAAACAAGAACTTGAAGAAGAAGAAGAAAACACTTGCAGTAGATCCCCCCGAGCTTCCCACCACAAGGAGTCGAATGGATCAAACATCATTCCCTTCCACTGTGATCAAACACACAGCAGTCCCAACAGAGACATAGCAACAAGCTTCTTTTCATTCATAAATCGTGGGGCTTAATGGGAACCCTTCTCCTTTATTTATAATAATGATTGGGGGGGGGGTGATTACAATTTAGTAACCTTAAAGTTACTAAAAAACTGAAATAAAGATTACTAACGTTTAGTTACTAAATCTGGAAAAAGTAAACTAGGAAATAAAACAATTGGAATTAGAAACTAACTTATGACTGAAAATTAGAAACTAACTAGGTACTGAAATTAGAAACTAAATATCCCCATCTAAAAAGGAAACTAATGAAAAAGGAAACGAAATCAGTGAATCCCGTATGCAACCTTAGAACCACTAGTTTAGGCCCATAAAAGTGGCCTATTACATTCAAAACACATGGGATCAAAGGCCCAACATGTATGAAACCCAACCCTAGGCTTATTTCTAATAAAACCAGCCTATTTTGGTGATTAATCTGCATCAGCAATACTTGAGCCATGGCCTCTGATGCCAAATCAATGTAAGGTTGGGTCACAGATGACCTAACACTAGGCAGGGATCTCAAAATACAGTTAATAAAACTCAGATTCAAGTACTCATCACATACACAAAACACTAACCACAAATCTGATATATTGAATTACAGGAATTAGGGCTTGAAAGTCAGATTTCAAGAACACAATTGAACAACCTTGGATGGCCTTCAAATAGCCATCAAGTGGAGCTTCTAGAAGGGAGAATATAATCTGAAAAATTCAGATGGATCTGATCACTAGATGCTGAGACATTAGATTCTTGAATCTAGGGTTTCAGATTAGAGACAACCTAAAATAATCCAAATCCAATGTCAAATTAACCTCAAACTGTAATCGAGTGGCACTTCTAGATCCCTGAATTGATCTCGAAAATATCAGCAGCAGTTAATGCCCAGGTGGGGAGATTGAATGGATTAGGGTTTTAGCAATAAAACCCATATCAAACCAAATTGCATGAAGCTGTCGTGGTTCTGTAGATCAACACTGTAGCAGCAAGATCTCAGCCAGTTAATCACCAATTGATTGTGACCTCAGGAGCAGCAGATTACCTTGATTGATTATAGGTTGTAGCAGATCACCAAACACGCAAATAAGAAGATAGTAGGTAGAAGAAGATGGATAAATAGGATTGAGCTTCTCCCTCTCTATTCCACCCCTCAACTCAACTTTAGAAGAAGATGAATAAATAGGATTGAGTCTCTCTTGCTCGTGGTTATAGATAATTATTTGACATTGATTAGGAATAGGTATTTGTCCAGAAATCCATTTCTCAGAAGATAATACTAACAAGGGATGTACTGGCACTGTTTTTCTAATTTTGGTGGTTTAACAGAAACTCATTATGAAACTTTTAGCGAATTTTTGGAATGAGTCCAGCTCCAGGTGGGGTCTAATAGCAGCATGAGCTTTTGGAAGGATATTTGGTGTGTTGTGATCATTAAAATGTGATATTCTCAATACTCTTCCAATAACCGCATAACATTGCTATGAAGAGTTATGTAGTCCGTTGTGAGGAAACCTGAGGAAAGAAATGGCCCTAGTGATATTAAAATTTCTTCGTTGGTCAGCGTCTTTCCAATATGGGAAGTGTTATAGTTCAGGAGGATAAGACGGATCATAGGACTTGAAGCCATGACCTGCAAGGAATCCTTTTTATCTCAATTATCACTCCTCTTATTTTGTTTTTGTTTTTTGTTTTTTTTGTTTTTTTATTATACAGCATAAGCAATTTATCCTCTTCTTGAACTAAATAGTGGATTTGAATATTAAAGTATTTAAAGGAAGGAGCAGGATTATTTGAAGAATGTTGGGTCAGTGACGTGCCAAACCTTATGGAAGAAAGGAGCAGCCTTTTTTATTTTTTTTTAAAGATGAACACCGTTCTAAGAATGAGGTATCATAAAAATGTTTGACCAAGGTTTAAGTAATCGAATTGGGCATGGGATCGACCTCGACTGATTCCAATCCAAATCAGATAGGAAGCAGACGGGATCAGCCAAAACAATGGAACTAGAATTGAAAAGAAGAAAATATTTCCCAAAATTTGTTCAATAAACTTGGGGATCATGCTATAGGAGGTAAGTTTCATTGATTTTCTGCTATTTTAATAGCTAAAAGAAGAAAAAAATGGCAAAAAATTAAGATCAAACATGAAAAATAGGGGATTCAAAAAAGGGTTGCAGAAATCGGTTGGAATCGGAATCAGGATCAGGCTAGGCCGATTCTGATTCATATCAGGTATTCGCCTAATTCGATTTTGCTTACTTAAACCATGTGTTTGACACATTGTCTTCTGGTCCTGTATTTTGAAGGACTTTCAAGATATCTACAATTTGGATTTTGAGGCTCCCATTAGTAACAGAGAATTATATCTAAGTTTGTTGCTACCGTCTCTTTCTTTCATTACCTTGTCTTTTTCTTTTTGGTGTGGGGGGTAACAGTGTTCCTCTGCATGTTGATCTCCAAAGGCCTCTAGGAGCAGACCTTCTTTTTAGTAAATTCCATTACTTCTTATAACCCAAATAAATAAGGAAATAAAGACATCAATTGATCAAATTCATTATCACCAATTTTATCACAAAATTAATACGTCGAAGACAAAACCAAAAAAAAAAACAACAAAAGTGGTTCTCCGTTTGTCTGAGAGTGTGGCCTACACCAACGCTCCCTATGTCTATCTCTCTCCTCCCCCAAACAAAGGATAGAGATGTCTTTTTACATGGGGAGGAAAGAGATGGACACATGGGAGCCCTGGCATAGGCGAAGTTCACGGATAGAGTTCTTTTTCACCAAAAAAAAAAAAAAGAATTTACTTTAGAGGTGCTATGATTCTTTTTTTTTTGGGGGGGTGGGGTGGGTGGGTGGGTGGTTGGGGGAAGACTCCAATCGTTGTTCAAAAATCTATGTTTCCTCTGAACTTTGCTGAGTTAACCACATTTTTTTTAGGCATATGGGATTTCAGCGAATAGTATATCATTCTTTCTAGAGATGATATAAATGTCTAATATATCAACAACAAGTCAAGTTCTAACCAATCTACTAAATCATCAATAGCTAGAAGTAAGTTCCAAAAGAACTTTGACAAGTTACGTAGGAGATACCCTACCTTTCTGAATAGCTAGGTTATTGAGAGGTGGAGAGGTGGAGAGGTGGAGAGGTGGAGAGGTGGAGAGGTGGAGAGGCAGACCAAGAATACAAGAAAAGGAAATCAAGCTAGGGCGAGGCATCAGAAAAGATGATGAGCTCCCTCATAGCTTCATCAAATTTGTGTTTTAAACATGGCATAATTTTGAAAACCAATTGAACCGGTCCAAACCCTATTTGGAATCACTGTGGGCCCATATGAGTAAGAGAACTCCCAAATCAAAGAGGCCTAATGGAAAAAAGTAAGAAACCGAAGTTTATAAGGATGGTGGAAGAATTGTAAATAAAGGGAAATCTTAAAGGATAACTTAGCAGTAAGATATGGGGAGGGATACAGTAGGGATATGATTTATTGTAAAAGGATAGTCTTTGAATAAGACAAAAATAAAGGGTAGGGAGTACTAAAGGAGAGAGGGAGGGAGGGAGGGAGTGAGGGATAGTTTTGAAACAAGTGACAAACTAAATATATCAAATTAAGGGGGGGGTTGTCTCCAACCTCCAACCAAAGCAAGGAGATGGAAGAACCAGTGTGATGCAGGGGACTTTAAAAGCTACACCCACAGGAGAGGCAAACAGGCCTTAAAGAGGCCTTTTGATCTGTTTTCTCAAACAGGCCATAGTGGGCCCTTTTAGAACAATGGTGGCTGGGCCAGCCACCATTGAGACTAATTATTAGCCACTTATTTTCTTGCGTTTAATTTCTAATTGGTTTTATTTTAAATTTCAGTTGGTATAGCAGGATAGTTGGTTGATAGCTGTGAGTTGAGTTGGTACAATCAGCAAGGCATCGACATACCTTGTAGTTAGCTTGGCAGTTGGCACTTGGCAGTAGGGTGATACACTTGGCATCATCATCATGAGTTGGAAGTGGTGAAATGTGTTTGGCATGATGAGGAGGCAGGTGCAAGCCCTTGAATCATGAAGCGTGTTGCTGAAAGTGAAGGATGCAGTTATGTGAGGGAAACTGCAAGTTCGTGTTGAAGCGGCACCTTCATGGGTGTTTTGAGATCCTTCATTGAGAGTTTGTTGAAGCTTAAAACTAGAAGACTCAGAAGACTCTAGTCTTATGAGTATGCTTCACAATGCCTCAAGAATCTGGCTAATCTGAGTTTGGATGAGAGATCTGTGATCTTGAATGAAGATGTCGCACATAGTGCCCAGATTCTGTTTTCTACACCATATAGCCGCTTCGGGGATAATAGAACAGGCCTTAGGGAGCAAGGTCCTAGGGAATAAAGTCACCAAGGGCAGGGAAACTCAAGTGCCTAATTTCAGGCCAAATCCAATGAATACCAGGGAGATCGACCAATCCCTTCTCAGTCTGGTAAGATTGTTGGTAGCAAGGAAAGAAACTATAAAATAGAATAATAACATGAACGAAGAAAGTTGAAGAAGTATAATTTTGGAGGTGGAAGAGGGTTTAAGCAAAGAGTAATGAAGAAATCTGATCTGGAGTGGAAGAATATGATAGAGAAGAAGAACCAGGAAGAGAACAGAGAGGACACGATGGCCGGCAGGCCACACCACACCACAGTAACTCAAAACAACTTCATTCTCAATCAACCAACCTATCCAACGTACTACAAGCATATTTAAAAAAAAAAAAAAAAAAAAAAAAAAAAAGAAAAAAGAAAAAGAAATTCTGTCTAGTTAGGAAACTAACTTGACAAGGAAACTGAAAGAAGACCCCTTCGTATCTACTCCATCTAGAACTTTGGATAAAAAGATTACACGATAATTCAAAAAAAATATCTAATTATCCTACTAGACCCAAATCCCAATTCGAGCCCGGTTCTCAGTCGGGGATCTCAAACCGACCAGGTTTAAGAACAAAATTTATTTATAAAAAAAGGAAGTAGGATACTGAGAGGTGATCAGAAAAGAATAAAGTCGATAAAAAGATATAGATAACAGGTTTCTACTGGGGGAGGGGGGAGAAAAGCATATGAATAACAGGAAGTAAAGGACAAACAAAAAAATTACATGCCTGTTACTCTCTAAATGCAGTAAAACTCACGAAAATCTCTGCCTGACTCAATCAAGAACCAATGAAATTACAGAAACTTATAATGTATGTTAGGCCCGTACTTCGGAAGCAATTTCCACTATAATCTAAAACCATAGCCCTCGAGACATAACATAACCTTTCAAGAGTTTTAATCTTGACAAAGAACTTCATTCTATTCATGGACTGATCAGAACACTATCATACTAAGGCATTCTGACACTTCTAACAAAAATATTGACTGTAAGACGAAAAAATTGGACGGCATTTGGTTCATTTAATTTACAATTACCTGAACTGATCACAGTTAACCTTACATAGGCTCTAAGGCAGTTCTCAGAAATAAGATTTGGGATTGGTACAATGAAAAAAGACGTAGGCTGAGCTTATAAAGTGTTAAAAGGTGAGAAAGGGAGTTACCCGGTTAACAATGAACACAAGGCTAGAATGAAAATGGAGGTAAGCTCACTTGTAAACTGGAGGTGAATAATGGGAGGGAACAAAGATAACTGATAAAGAAAATATGACCCACCAAAAAAAAAAAAAAAAGGATCAAGAGCTTGAGTGCAATATGACTAAACTCAAATAGTTTCCAAGTATTGAATTTCCAAGATGTTCTCCATTGCATAGATGACATAGAAGTAACTAGTTTGGTACTATAGATGGATAACAACTTCAAAATAAAGGGCAAGTCAAACAATAAGCTGTCACAAATATCTTTTATTTCTGGTGTAGAAGGTTAGGGTAAGTGGCTTATCCTTCCCCAAAAGAAGATTACTGATATCTTCAGCTAGCCACCAAAGTGGCAGGCTGGGAGCTTAGATATTACCAATGTGAATAATCATGACTGGCTTAGATAAAGACGAGGTTTAAATTTTCAGATGATGACCCATAAACCTTTGAATTTCAATTTAGTCACCTTGAACAAAACCTTCTAGTGACTAAGGCTATCTATATGGTACCGAGCTCCAAACACATCCCAAGCCAGACAAGACAACTAGCAAAACTTTAAATTTGCATAACGGCCCATCGTAGTTGGGATGGTCATCAGTCATCACAAAACGAAGAGAAGCAGGGGTGAGTGTGAAACACACCCACAATTGGTGGCCTGAAGGCACCAACCTATCAGATGTAACGATTAAGGAGGATCCTAAGGGTAGGGTATTGAATGAAAAAAATTGGGTAAGAGACTTTCTACCATGGACCTAGTACACAAAATCAAAAGAAAGAGAAAAATTAAAGATGTCACCCAATAAAACTTAGTATCAGATAAGCGTCACAGCTCAGGTTAAATGGATTCGTCCAACTATAGTTTCTCTTTTCAATAAGAATTCCTCCAATTAGAGTTTATGAACGTCTCTTCGTGATTCATCAAACTAACATGAGGAAATTTCACAAGAACAGGAGCGGAGTCATCTTGATCATTCTTTACAAACAAGACATCTAGGATTTAAAGAACTATATTGAAATTTCCATAGCCAAAGACTCACCTGGTCTTGAAATGAGGTGGATTTGGGAGCGAGGTCCGGCAAACTTCCAGTTATCCTCATCTATGGACTTAACCTCCTTGTTAAGCGCAGACATTAAATCGTTTTTCAGAACTAAAAATCCAAAAAAAAAATAATAATAATAATGATAATAATAATAACAAAGGACCACACAAAGTAACAATAATAAGAAGAAAAAAAAAACCCTAAAATAAGTGAGACAGAGGGGTCAAAGGAGAAACAAACCAAGGAGTGCTTCTTCCTTGCGATCTTGAGCAGAGATGAGATCGGTAGGGAAATGGAAGGATGAGTTATCGTCGGAAGCCAATGCAGCATTGCTGCTGCTTCCACCCTGTCCACCTCCACCTCCGGCGCTGGTGGCTGCAGATACCGAAGAATGAGCTGGTGATGAATTGCTCATCGTCCACGATCACGGGAAGTTAAACCCAAATTTGAATCTGCGCAATGGCGAAGATTTTCCCGGTAACTAGAGGAAGTAGGGGAGTAGGAAGCAGAGAAGAATTGGCTGGCAGATAAGACATGGAAGCATGTTTAGCAGGCGTTCAAAGTGACACTTCAAACCGTTAGGCTGGGCTTGTCCATAATCTTAGATGATGCGGTGATCACTGTTGACATGGGATCGGATTCCTATCCATAGAGCCCGGATTGGATCATATAATGATCTCACAGCTGAGGAGACCTCGAGATGTGTGCCCAAATTTTTCCAACCATGAAATTACTCTATGGTCCATCGGCCATGCGGAGACGTTGGACACAAATACAGAATCTTTTTTTTTTTTTTTGACAAAGAGAGAGTATAAAATCCAATCTTACAATTTAGATAAACCTATGAATATGGTACCCTTTTTTTTTTTGTGTCGACAATATGGTACGTTTGGATGTCAAGAAATATATAAGAAATGGTTAATTGATTAATCTGTCTTTATCTCTTTTAAAATTTTTTTTTTAATTTTTTCTTTTCTTGGTATCCAAACATAGTCACAATTTTGAGAAATATTTTAAGAGATTTGATATGATTTTATTTTAACTTTATTAGTGATTTTTTTTTTCTTGGCATCCAAACATAGTCACAATTTCTAGAAATATTTTAGAAGATCATAAATTGAAATTAGGGTGTTTGGTATGATTTTATTTTAACTTTATTTATGAGAAATTAAAATCAATTTCATCTTAAATAATGAAATAACTGAAAAGCTATTTCACTTATGGGAAAAAGACTCCTACCCAATGGTGCACCCCTCTGCCTAGACACAAGGGGTGGTGAAAAGACCACCCTCCCCTTGGTTGGATGACTATACATCTCCCCTAATTGGTTCCATTGGCGTAGCGACCATGCAACATGGTAGCATTCTCTAGCCCTTCACTTATTTAACTAAAATAACTTCTTTTTGGGTAAACTTTAACTAACTCTTTGGTATCTTTTTTCTTTTTTATTTTTATGTATTTAACAAAAGCCATTAATGAAAACCATTTTAATCGAAACATAAAAATGGTGTAGTAACTACTTGATAAAAATGTGTTTTTGTAAGGAATCTAGTTTGGTACCTCTCTATATGCAAAATGGTTCTTTGAAGAAATGGGTGAAGATATTCCTTTCACCCATATGTTTTATAACTATCGTTCTCCAATTTGGACTGAAGAAGAGGGGGCAAGGGGTTTGGATTTTTAATTACAAATCAAATGACTACTTAACCCCTCCATATTGGGACTTTAAGTACGTGCTCATTAAAGTTCTGCATAAAAATAACTGAAAATCAATTTTCGCCAAAATACATAAATGACTCTTGATCTCCTTTTAGTTTTTGTGTTTCATCAAATATATATTTTTTTAAATAGAAACAAGCTCCATAAATAACACCAAATGTATCTAAAACCATTTTTGTGAACAAAAATAAAAATGAAAAATAATACAGGGGCCTAAAATAATTTCAAACATATTTCTCGTTGTATTGTTGAATGAACACATGTTTGTAACACCCCCTCTCAATGTATGCGTGTTAGACAAAAGTCTCTCTCTCTCTCTCTCTCTCTCTCTCTGTGCGCGCGCGTGCACATGTGTTGTGTATTTGGTTTGGGTTGGGAGAACCAGAAGCGAAGCGGATGAAACTCTTGAAACAACAACCTATCATAATATGGCCAACCACAGTGATTCAAGTTGAAGATCCATGGAAGATGTTTGATAGTATGTGCCAAAGAGATTTGGATTCTTGGTTAGGTAAGGAAAAAGAAGAGAATGTTATCAATGTGTTGAGCAGCACATTACTTATTGAAATTGATGGCAACACAAGTGCAATTGATGGTTCAATCACTGGTTCATTGATTCTACAAATTGATGGTTCAATTGGGTTCCAATCTTCAACCAAATCTGATTATGGTTTAGTCATTGTACTGGTTCATCAAAATATGGTTCAAGATGAATGAAGGTTAAATGGGAAATGGTTTGGTTCAAGGACAATTCTAGTTTAATGTCAATTTTGGTTCCTGGGGGATCATAGATATATAGTTATGTGATTGGTTCAGATGTATATGGTTTAGTGGCTGGTTCACTCAAATACTAAATTAATGGTTCAATTATATGGAAGCTAATTGGTTCGGACAAATCCTCAAGCAGCAGGCTAAAGTTTGAATTGGGCACCTTATGGTTAAAAATGTCCAGCTGTCTTCGTAGTGGATCATGAAGTCAGCTTGGGCTGCAATCAACAATGTAAGTTGTAATGGAGCTCCCACGTATGCAGCAGATATGGTTCAGCCAACATGGGACATTGATACTGTACATCTGAGATCCATTATGATTCTATGCAGCCCAACAAATAGAACATAAGGAAACTGTTTCATCGAGATACCTAGAACAAAAAGAATATTCCATGTTATCTTAGTGTGTGGAGATCATGTGAGAGTCCAATTTGAAGAAACTATTAGAATTCTGATGCCAGTTGTTGCAACGGGAATGACTAGGATCGATATTTGTGGTTTTAGTGAGCAAGAGAAAATGATAGTAAAAAAAAGCAAACAGAAAGCACATACAAATAAGATAAAGTTTTATGTGGTTCGGCTTTTGACCTACGTTCACGGCCGAAGACGAGAACACAAATTCACTATGATGTGAACAACTTACATATGGTGATAACACACTCTCTCAATACCCAAAACCCAAATACACTCATTGCTCACTACAAAATATCTGTCTCCCTGAATTTCTACTCATAGGAACAACCAATATCAGAAACAAGAAATACTACAAATGAGTACAAGGGGTTATCCTTTCTCTTCTTGTTTTCCTGAACCCATTCTGTTCGGATGCCTCAAAGAGCCTCTAACTCCCTCTATTTATAAGAGAGGAGAAGGAACTATAAATCATGTTTTAAGTTCGTGGCCGATGTTGTAGCCGCCTCGACCTCCTCTTCTTCAACATGGTAGGTGGAGGGCAGTGCCGGCCATGGCCGGTGCCACCCCCGCTTCTTCTTTCTTTCTTCTTCTCCATTCTTGCATATAAGGGAATAGGGAAGTTTTTGTTTCATAGTAGTGTTTTTTTTT
>NC_056562.1:16377684-16467560 GCF_013358625.1 Macadamia integrifolia | reverse complement strand
TTAATTTGGTTGTCTTCTTCTCAATTAAGAGGATGAAGACATTGTCTTCATCTTGACATATGTGCCCACCCATATGGCGGGGCCAATATCAATAATCTCTACCTTGCCGTCATATGGGTAAATTTCAAAACACCAACATACAAGTCTTCTCCACACTAGCCCCCAACGGGACTCTCAAGTGCTACGAACGCTAGCACAAAGAGCTTCTTCTCTTAAATTAGTCCACTAAGCAGTCTCAGAATCTGCAATAACCTCTTGACATGTGGAATGCTTATGAACATCAAAATGCCTTGTCACAGTACTGCCCTACAATAAATAAAGGCCATTATTCCTCTTTCCTTGCATCACAGCAGAAGCACCTTTCAAAACTTTTAAGACTTCACCTTGAGCAGAATACTAAAAGTCATTAGAGTCAAGTATACCCAAAGAAATCAAATTCTTCTTCAACTCTGGAACATGCCGGACATTAGTTAAAGTCTTAATAATACCGTCATGCATCTTAATTCGGATTGTACCTATTCCCACAATCTTATAGGGCGTATTATTACCCAGTAAGACACTACCACCATTCAAAACCTGATAGGTGGAAAACCAATCCCTATTAAGACATATATGATAGGGACACCCTGAATCAAGAAGCCAATCTTTTTCAAAGTACAAGTTTTCTCCGATAACAGAAAGGATTTCTCCGGCGGCTTTCACAATTCCAACAACATCAAAAGAATCATTAGTGGATTTGTCCCTTTGCTTATTTTTTAATTTTGAACAATTCTTCTTAATGTGCTCCTTGTGACAATAGTAGTATTCAATATCTTGATTAGATTTGAATTGACCTTTACTTTCAAAACCTCTTCCCTTTTGCATAACTAGGCCTTCAGCATGTTTATATTTAGTATTCTCAAACATCCTTTTCCTTAACTCCTAAGAGTTTAATGAAGATTTCACATCTTCCATACTAATGGTGTCTTTTCCACAAAGCATAGTAGTAACAAAATGCTCATAGGAAGAAGGTAATGAACACAATAGAATAAGAGCTATCCTGAAGACAACCTCTAGGAGAAACTGGAGGAAATACCCTCTCATCATTGCTGTTCTCAATGTCATTTCCGACATCGGTTTTCACTCACCGTCCTCCTCTCATCTTCTTCCTCCTCCTCCTCTTCTTCTTCTTCTCTTTAAACCCATCACCACCTGCTGTGGGCATCACAAGATGCCGCCCTGCTAATCCCAGTACACTTTTCAACTAGAGTGTCTCTCCCAACATCTCGTTAACCCACCCCTCCTTCTTTCCTCAGTTCTAAATGGGAGCTCCGTTTCTCTGCTACAACTTCAGAACAACCCAAGGATCTTGCTAGTCCATAATATCTCCAACCCATTATGGAAGTGTACTATACCTAAACATCACCCATAGATACTGCCGACCACCATATCTCCAACAGCATAACCCAACATTCACTCCCACCAAACATCTTAAGTAAAATCCTCTTTTGTCCCATCAAAACATTAACACCCACCAACCAAATGAGGAAAGTTAACTCATACCACCCTTCTGTAAAAACATCTCCTACCTTAAAATCGTCCTAAAAAACCCGACAAACCACCTTTGCCAACACCCCAATCCTCAAGTCCTGAGCCCATCCGAGATCCTTGTTACATGGCTAAACCTTTTCCTCTTGCTCTGGCGATAAAAACCACTCACACCTCTCCAATCCAAGCCACATAGGGGGCACCGAAAATCAAGTCCAGGGAAGATCCAGCTTCTAAAGTCTGTTCTATGACAGTTATTTCTCTTGTTCTGGTGGTTGTCAATGCTCCATTCCCTGATGCCATCGATCTTAGAGATCGGCTAGTAAGTTTATGGGAATCAAAAGGTGCTATCTTCATTTGCTATTCAGAGAGGGGATCTTTCTTTGTTGAGTTTATCTTCATTGAAGCCAAAAAAAGTGTCTTTGCATACTCACCGTGGTGGAGTGACAACTTATTACTGCAACTTGGAGTGTACCCCCTTGACTCTGAAGCTTCTATAAGAGAGCTTGAATCCACTACCATTTGGATTTAGGTTGACAAAATCCCTATAAATGCCATCTCCCTTCAGTATGTTAGAGCGGCGACGTCTTGCATGGGAAGAATATTGGACCTAAGCATCAACTTAATGGAACTTGGCTCCCCAATGAACTCGGTGCGTGTCAAAATAGCTGTGAAGTAACACAGACCAATATGTCTGAACTCCACCATCCACCTTCCAAATGGAGGAACTACTACTGTCACTTTGAAGTATGAAATCACAACCCTATGTCCTTTGTGTGGTTCCATTGCCCACCTCGAGATATGCACGGATTATATTAACTCCTCGAACTAGTCCCTACCTTTCCCCCTTTTGAATGCCATCACTAAACCCATGTTCATCAATATAAGAAGGCCTCTTATTACTGTGGATACTGAAACATTCCCTATGCCAGTTCCTGTCTCGATGGTTCCCATTGGTGGCATTATGTCACAGGCACAATCTGTTCCCTTGAGTGCAGAGCATGAGCTGTGCGACTTTCAAAACCTCCCAACAACAAACAACTTCTCTCCAATGCAAGTGGATCAAATAATGTCTCACCCATATAAGTCGGCTGAAATGACTACAACACTGGCTTCTTTGTACAATATGGAAGAATCCCAGTGGGTAATGGGATTTGCGTCATTGGAAACCACTGAATACAACTCCTTGACACTTGATATGGTCCCCCTTTCAGTTCCCATTTCGGTGGGCCTATTGGGAGGTTTGGCCGATAGCATCGGGTTGCCCCAGTGCCCCCCCTTTTCCCTGTGGTCTCCCCTCCCCCACCAATAATAACTGATGCCACCCAACCTTCCAATACCCAAAATACTTAAAAATTAAACACTGAGATCACCCTTCCAGGAAAGGTAATCAAACAAAATCCATTATTTTGTCAACTCAACAATCCAACCAATGTCACCATACAATATATCTTTCCCCCATTGCAACCCCCATTACAAAACAAAACCTCTATACCAAAGTAGGACCTTCAAGGATGAAGCCATGTAAGAGACAACGATTGGACCTTTAGGAAAAAACCACACTTTCTAGCATATGCGACCTCATTGCCGAAACCGATAACCCATCCAAAACCATTAACTTCATTATGGAGAGTTTCAAAGGGAGGGTTGTCACTGAAGATTGTGGTAAAGTGAACAATGAACCAGAACATTATGGACAAATTAATGATGAAAATGAAGATGATTTACCACAAGGGGGAGAGCCATAGGACCCTACAAGGAACCGGGTAAGTCTTATCAATATCTTCCATCCTTTCTCAAGTTATCTATCGTGCTTTTTCTGTGTTTATCTAAGCCTGATATGGTCCTGGTATAACCTTTAGAAGAAGTAAAGGAAGAGACAATTCATCCCAAGGTATACTCTTACCATCACCACTTGCTTCCTTTCAGTTGCAATAATCATAGTTGAATCTTGCACTTGTGTTTTGGGCTGCCGGTTCTTGAGACCTTACCTCTGATAGAACTATCATTAGAAATAGGTAGCTTTGTGTGAATCTTCAGATATCTATACTTATAATTCCACAAATCTTTACCCTTGCTTCCTGCCTGACTTTTTTTCTGTTTTACAGTTATTTATTTCAAGATGCATGTTTTAAGTTGGAATGTGAGAGGTCTAAAATCAGTGACTACTAGAGGTTGTCTTCTCACACATGTCAAAATAGTGAAATCGGACATAATTTTCTTGTGTGAAACCAAAATTATGGACCAGTAATTTCAAACTGCACCCATCCCTTAAGGGATATGATGGTTCTATATAGATAATAGTACAGGGATAAGTGGGAAGAAAGGAGGTTTATGGCTTCTTGTGAAGAATGATATTTCTCTTAAATCATCCTTTGTAGGCAGTTGTTTTTTCACAATAACTTTCAATCCTACTATGAATAGGCCTTTCTGCTGGGCCTTAGTCTGTTTGTATGCTCCTCCCCAACCAAACCCTAGAACGGAATTTTGGCCCCAGCTCAATCTCCTATTTGTTATTTTGGGCGATTTCAATGAAATCACTTCCCAAGACCAAATATTCGGAGGCAACCCTTTTAAAACCACCATATCAATCTCTTTACTGGAGAATCTACTCTCTCTCCATAACCTCCAAATGATCAGACCCCAAGGTAACCATTATACATGGTCAAATAAGCAAAAACCTCCCAACCTCATAAAAGAATAGGTTGATCAGGTTTATGCAAACTTGGAATGGATTACCCATTGTCCAAACTCTTCAATTGTAAAATTGGCTTCTGTTGGGTTTGACCATAACCCTATAGTTTTTAAGACAACGGGACCAAATACGAAATATAAAAAGCTTTTCCATTATCAACATGTATGGATGGCCCACCCAGAATTTTTCTCCTATTCTTCTAAAAAATGGAAAGCACTGGGAAATGACTCACTTATAGGGAAGCTTGCATCATTAAGTAGGAATTTACCCAAGTGGAATTGGAACACCTTTGGCCATATTGACAAGTTGAAATTCAATTATTTATCCCAATTTCTTCTGCTGGAAAATAAGGATCATTTGTGTCTTCCTAACACTTTATCCAAAAATGGATTGGATCCATAGCAAGGTAAGCTGGATCTTAGATGCGGAAGAAAGATACTGGCACCAAAAGTCAAGGCACTTGTACATCATAGATGGAGATAGAAATACTAAATTCTATCATTCCGTCACCAAGGTAAACTTTCACAAAAGAAAGATTGATTTTATTGTTAATAACTGCGGTGAAAAATTGACTGCCTTGGTGGATATAGTTGTTGAATTTGCTATATTTCTTTTATAGTTATTTACCACTTCTAATCCACTAGACCCGTCATTCATTGAATACCCATTTTACCCTGTGGAGGCAAACGTCATTCCTCTAATCACTTCACCATCCACACCTATGAAAATTAGAAATATTATCTTTTCCATCGGACCTTTCAAAGCTTCGGGATCTGATGGATTTCAGGCCATATTTTTCCAAAAGTGTTGGAACTTCTTAGGGGATGATATATGTAAATTCGTGTTAGACTTTTTCCAATCCATTAGATTGCCACCCCTTTCAAACCACACACTCTTATGTTTGATTGCAAAAAAGGAAAATGCCCAATCAGTAGGGGACTTCAGACTTATTAGCCTCTGCAATATTTCATATAAGATCATTGCAAAATTTCTGGCCAAAAGAATAAAACCACATCTGAGTCAAATTATCTCCCCCCACCAAGCTGCCTTCGTACCAGGAAGACAAATCACTGATAATATCATTCTTGCTCAAGAAATTTTTGATTTCTTGAAAAAGAAATAAGGTAAGACATGTTTTGTGGCAATAAAATTGGATATGGCAAAGACCTACAATAAAGTTGAGTGGGATTTTCTCATTGCCATTTTTCGCTTTCTGGGATTTGGTGAAAAATGGTGCAGTATGATCCAAAATATCATTAGTACCACATCTTTTCCAATTAAAATAAATGGTTCTGGTTTCAATCATTTCTCTGCCTCTAGAGGAATCGGACAAGGGTGCCCTCTAAGCCCATTTTTGTTTATAATTGTGATGGAAGCCCTATCCAGATGATTGACTACATATAGGAATCTTAACCTCTTCAAAGGAATCAAAATTGCTAGGTATGCCCCTGAAATCACTCATTTGTTCTTTGTAGATGATAGTTTTATCTTTTGTAGAGCCACCCATGATGACTTGGCTACCATCAAATGTGTTTTAGATTTATTCTCAGATCTTTCTGGGCTCACCATCAACTTTGAAAAAGTGAATTAGCTTTCAGCTCAAACATTGATGCCCCTACCAAAAACAATTGAGTAATATAATTGGAATTAAGAAAATGGACAACAAGTCAATCTACCTGGGGACCAACCTCTTCCTAGAGGGCTAAAACCCTATCTTTTTCTAGACTATTAGAAAGAGTCAGGGGTAAGCTTAGTCTATGGAAGTCTAATATGTTGTCCTTTGTTGGAAGAGGTGTACTGTTACAGTCCACCTTGGCATCAGTACCCTCATACATCATGAGCTGCTTCGCACTTCCCAAGACCATATGCAAGAAGCTCGACTCCATGTACCTACATTTCTGGAATGGAGATTAAATAAATAAGAATAAATGCAATGGAAAATCATCTGCAACCCAAGACTAAAGGTGTATTACGAATAAGAGACTCTGAAACCCACAACCTAGTCCTCCTTAAATTAGGGTGGAGGCTAATAACCAATGAAAACAACATTTGGGCTAAGTCTCTGAAGGCTAGGTATTTTTACAACATATCCATTTTTGATCAAAAAACTTTGAAAGCCCGTGGATCTTATTTCTGAAATAGTATTTGTAAGATCATTCCTTGGCTGAAAAAGGTATCAGAAAAATAGGAAATGGATTCAAAACTGCCTTTTGGGGCGATCCATGGATCAAGAAGGACAACCAAGTTCTTGACTTGGAAGGTCTCAAAGTCACAAGCCCTCGTATTGTAACTATTAGTGACACCATATCCGATAGGCAGTGGAACTTGAAATTGTTGAATTCGATATGGCCAACACATTTTACGGATATTATCAACATGATCCCATTGACACAGCAATCAGATCAATGGAGGTGTCTTCTAACAAAGGATGGGTCCTTCAGGACAAACCAGGCCGCTACTTTTCTGAATGGCAACACTCTGACCTGGACCAATAACCACTCACTTAGGTGCATGTGCACTAGACCATGCACAAAATGATGGTGATTTTTGTGGAAATTCAAAATCCACCCCAAATTTAAATTATTCTTATGGAGAACCATTAACAATGGTTTACCTACTAAGGATATAATATCAAATGGTGGTATTTGGATCCGACCTGTGGGTGATGCAATAACAATAGAGAGAGTGTTTTTCATGTCTTATTTGAGTGCGAATTTGCCAAATGGGTCTGGGCCACCAGACCTTTGGGTTTCAAACCGGAACTCACTCCAACCACAAATGTGAACAACATAATAATGTACTGTTTCAATTCTGGTCTAATACCTAAAAAAGACTGAGTATGGTTCTTCACTATTTTTATGTTCACCACTTACTTTATTTGAGAACACAGGAACAAAACCGAATTTAGCGGGAAAAAACATGATCTGGCTCAAACAATCAAAAAGATTGAGTTCTGGATCACCTTTGGGATGACAAATCTTGAAACAATACCACAATCTGATTGGGGGCAATCTAGTATCACACGAAGCCCACACAATAACACAAATACAATCATCATCACCAGTGTAAAGGACATAAAGGGAAAAACATCTGCATGAGCAATAGGATTTATATCATATGAGAAATGCCTATTAATGGAAGCTAATTTTTGCATGATAGGAAAATATGGTGAGGCCGAGGCAATAGACTTGATGCAAGAATTAATCAAGGCACAAGCATGGCAGATGGAAACAGAACAAGTGTGGAGTGATGCAAAGGAAATTGGGTGGCTACTTCAAAACAATCAGGACCTGTTACTTAACCTTTGGCCTAGAACTTTAGTAGCAATATGTAATGAATTAGACCATCTCCCTAGTTACCCTAATTTTTGTTTAATTACTAATATTAGCTATATGGACACTCTTAAAACTCTTGCTCGAGAGGCATTAGCCAAAAAACAATATCAGTCTATAGTGATGTAGTTCTCTGTTTTTGTAATATATTTTCTTGTTCAATAAAAAAAAAAAAATGAAAAGAAAAGAAAAGAAAAGAAAAGAAAAGAAAAGAAAAGAAAAGAAAGAAAGAAAGAAAGAATAAGAGCTTGATCTTCTTCTTCAATTTTAACATCAATATTCTTCATATCCATAATTGTTCTATTGAATTCATCAATATGTTCTTTAATGGGCATACCTTCCCTCATTCGAAGAGTGTAGAGCCTCTGTTTCAAGTATAACCTGTTAGTGAGAGACTTTGTAATGTACAAGCTTTCTAGCTTCAACCATAACTTAGCCACCGTGTCTTCCTCAATGACTTCATGCAACACCTCGTCAGCAAGACTAAGGTGAATCATACTGCATGCCTTCTCGTCAATCTTTTCTGTCTTCATTGGACGTCGTTACTGGCAACTTGTCCTTCCCCTCAAGTGCCTTTTGTAGGTTCTGTTGAATCAATAGGGCATGTAATGCCCCAAAGACTGAAGCTAATTTTACCATCAAATTTCTTGATCTTGAACTTTGCTGCCATCTCAGAAACTCCACCTGAAATACTGATCAGCTCTGATAACAATTGTTATAATCCTGATGCCAGTTGTTGCAACGGGAATGACCAGGATTGATATTTGTGGTTTCAGGGAGCAAGAGAAAATGATAGTAAAAGAAGCAAATAGAAAACACACACACAAAAAAGACAAAGTTTTAAGTGGTTCGACTTTTGGCCTACGTCCACGGGCGAATATAGGAACACAAATTCACTATGATGAGAATAACTTACATATGTTGATAACACACTCTCTCAATACCCAAAACCCAAATACACTTACTGCTTACTACAAAATATCTCTCCCTGAATTCCTACTCACAGGAACAACCAATACCAGAAACAAGAGATACTACAAATGAGTATAGGGGGCTATCCTTCCTCCTATTCTCCTAAACCCGTTCTGGTCGGATGCCTCAAAGAGCCTCTAACTCCCTCTATTTATAGGAGAGGAGAAAGAACTATAAACCACATTTTACGTTCATGGCCAATGTCGTAGCTGCTTCGGTCTCCTCTTCTTCAACATGGTATGTGGAGGGCGGTGCCGGCCATGGTTGGTGCCACCCCCTCTTCTTCTTTCTTCCTTCTTCTCTATTCGCATATAAGGGAATAGGGAAGTTTTTGTCTTCACACTATTAATTGTCAATAGTGTTTTTATTTGGTTGTCTTCTTCTCAATTAAGAGGATGAAGACGTTGCCTTCATCTTGACATATGGGCTATTCACCCATATGGCGGGGCCAATATCAACAGAAACAACTCGGTGTTTCCATAAAGTCCAGATCTTAACTAGATTCTCTTCTCAAAATTTTCTAGTGTGGCTCTTGTATTTCTTCCTATCCTAATCTAATTAGGACTCCAAAAATTCTGTAATGGAAGATGAGAGTCCTACTCATGCTGTCCAGTTTTTTCATGGTGATCTAACTGTGAATTGATCAAGGATAAAGAAGAAGGAGATTTCAGAAATTCTGCGTTCAAGTCAAGTTCCTCCCATATGCATTCATGTTGAATTGACAAAGGTAGAAGCTGTTGTTGTCCATTGTTGCTGCTGTGTTAATCAAGATGGTTCTTATGCAAATAGGCTGCTGAATCATAGTTGAAAGACAACATACAGATCTGGATTTCAATTTGTCTTCATTATGCAAGATTGGATTTATGCAATGTTGAACCGAAAATTTCCAGGTTAGAGTACAGTATACTGCTACATATTTCAGATTATGTTTGATAGATTACTTGATTATAAAACTCACGAACTGACAAGATCATATCAAGTTCAGATATCTACTGTTTTCATGTTGCAATTTTGTGTGAATCAAAACTGATTTTAGCATGCAATCTGAGTATGATTGAATCTGATTTCTTATGGACATATATATCTGATCTGCTAAGCCTACTTTAATTCATTATCAGTGCTGAAAGCTCATCAATTAATTGAAGAACCTTTTATGTTCTGTTGTCCCTACTGCTGCCACGAACATACATACTATTGTTGCTGGTACCATGATTGAATGAGGGTATATCTGAAATTGAAGTGCTGCCATCTTTAATTTAGATATGTGGAGGAAGTTATTGGTTGTTGTTTGAAGTCGCCTAAAAGACATCTTGTCTGAGAAGGTGTGCATGGATTGAAGAGCAAAAAATCAAAGTGGATTCATTATTTGATTTCTATTGAATGTAAGTCTATTATTGGGTTGCGAGTAGACTTGATGTTTTAGGGTTTTTTTATTGTAAACCTATGTTTATTGGTGATTGGTTGTAAACGTTGTTGCGTGGGTGCATGACAACTGTAATTGAGGTTGTAGCTCCAAATACAGTGGGTATTGTGCTGAATTTTGTAAAGAGGTCAGTGCTCCTGTGTCATGGGTGCGATACGAATTGGGGTTGGTGCTCCTAATTGTGGGTGCAGTCGAATTATCAAGACCGGATTTGAGTTGTAGCTCAAACGGTCATTTGCTTTGTGGATGTTGGCACACTACCGAACCACATATCTCTTTGTGTTGTGGTTTGTGATTTGCTTTTAGGTATTAATTGACGAGTGTGCACGTGAGGCAACTTGTGATGATCGTTTTTTGACATCACTGATTCACCCCCCCTCTCAGTGATCCATTGGGTATAACAGAGAAAACATCTATTCTAAAGAATTAAAGTTATCAAATGAATTTCTTATTCTTGAAAATTTTAATTGATTCAACCAAACCAACCGTTTCAATTTCTTGACCAAAATCTATTTGCTGACTTAATTTAAAAAAAAAATCAATCAAATTTTGAAATTGAAATCATATCGAAGAGAAACTAACCACATGACAGAAAAAAAAGTTGGACTTCTCGCCTCTACATAAATAGGTGAGTGGGCAACACATTTTGCGTCACATTGTAGACCCAAAGTTTTTTACTCACATGTCAAGTTTTAACTCGAAAGGAGCTAACCACATGGCAAACTAAAGTATTGACATGAATTTTTTTTTTTCCCCTTTTTGGTGAAGAGTATTGAAAGGAACTTGAGGACTAATAAAATGTGTACGTGAATGCTTGGGCAACCAAAGGATGCATAAACATACATGAGACGATAAATGATTAAATTTGATATTGAAAATTTACAAGATAGATATTGGTGTCACAAATGTTTATGCTAATTCTAGAAGTCACAATACAAATCCGAGTTATCAATTTCATGGTTTTTCCCATCTTAACCACCTATTCCTTTTCAAAGTTGAATGAATGCATAACAATGGCTAATGTACTAGTGCACGGGCATGACTATACCTAGGGAGGGGAGGGGAGGGGAGGGGAGGGGATTGAATTAAACTTTGAAATGGACATATGACTAATCTAGACCATGACCTCTTTATTCAATAATTGGAATGAAATACATTATCTTGTAAGTTTTGAAAAAATGACAATAATAATTCACCATTCACTAATAACTAGTTTAGACTATTCCTTACATATCTAATGGCTAAAATGGTTGAATCATACTTCCTAATTGCACTATTAGGTTTGCCGGTTCACTTATAAATAATAATAAAAAAATTATAAAAATCTGTCAGAGGTTTACTACCTGTGCTGGGAAGTAGGGATATCAAATGCTAACTTGCACCGGTAGGCCCAACAGGTTAAAGCCCGACACCTGACTAATAGTTATAAATGACTAATGCCAAATCTAGCTTGATTATGGATTGCTCAGAAACAATGTTTGGTTTGTTGTCCAACCAAGATCGACACCGATAACCAACCATTTATAGCTAGCCCCAGTATGAAATGACAACCAACCGAATATAAAAGTAATCATACCCTTACATACAAAGCCCAATTACATAAATAGTTCATAATAATGTGAGACCTTAAATTGGAAGAGACGTATAAGGCCAAACTGGTTGACACCCCAACAGGTAGACACCTAAAGACAATAGATTTGGTAGGTGTCTGGAGATTGATTTTCAGTTAGAAACTAATCCAGTAGATAATGAAAATCCATTAATATCTGACTCATAATTCCCCCTCCTCCCCCCCCCCCCCCCCAAAACCCCTCCTTTACTTTTTAGGGTAGTTGCCGGCCCCCGTGATAGAGAAGGGCACTCTAGGTCCCACTGTTTAAATCGTGCTTCATCCTCTTCTAAGGAACAGAAAGCCCCAATACTTGGTGATCCGAGTATTCATTTTTTTAAACAACGAACAGATCCCACCAACAAAGGTCCGAAGCGACGCCCCAACCAAATTAAAAACCAAAAAAGGCTTAAGCTTGGTCAGTATGTTTAGGTTAGAGCAATGCCAACTTGCACCTCCCGAGATTCCTCTTCATGGTTGCAACCAAATCATGAAGATAGATGGCTTTGTGATTATGGCCTTCACAGCCGTAGAAAGTCAGATGACACTAAAACCTATCGTCCAATAGGCCCCATTGCAAATGGAGCAGAAAGACCCGTCTCCTTTTTATCACCTGGTTCGATCCAAGAACCCCCTCTCTCGGGCACCGACTCTTCAAGCCGAAGTTGCCACCACTAAACTAAGCTAGTGTTCATCTGACACAGAATACAACAATCAAAGGATGTGGAATTTAATCTTCCAAAAGAAGAAAGGGGGGGGGGGGGGGAAGAGCACAACCACACTCTTCATTCCGCAAAATACTGAAATCCAAATTTTGCCCCGGTATGCAAACAAGCAACATCAATTTTACCAAGTTGTACAAGCAACATCAATTTTTTCATAACTTGGGACTACCTGATGCATCCCATGGAATCCTCAATAATTCATGTCTATTTGCATTCATATAATGAGAGAGAGTCCCTCAGTTTATGTAGAATTCATGTTTTAATGGAAATTGGTACCTGCATTGCAAAAAAGTATAGACAACTACGAGGACTAGATGTTCAACCGCCTCAGTAGCTCCTCTACTACACTGCTTCTTGGGACCACCTCCTCCATGTTGGCTTCTACGTCTTTCAGTTTGACAATGCCTTCATTTTGTTCACGCTCACCGAAAATCACTATCCAAGGGATACGTGACTCCTTGGCACGGTCAATATGTTTCATCACTCTTTTGTTGACCATGAACTCTGCATTCAATTTGGCCTCCCACAATTCACTAACCAACTCAGCAGCTTGAGACAGGTCCTCCCCAAGAATAGACACCAAAACTTGTGTCTTTGTCGGTCGGATCAACTGCAAAAAAAAAAGAAAAAAATCATTGGCATTTTGATTATAGGAAATGAAAATTTCTTTCTCATAAAGGAGTCACTGATCAATGATTTATACCCAACTTCCAAAAATTTTTTTTTTTTTCTTTCTCATGTTAAATGAGCACTACAATATACAGCTCCACAAGTTACTGAAAACTCAAATATAGGCAAATTGGTTATCTAGAGTCCAGACAAGGCAGATGGATGAAAAAGTTCCAGAAAATGTAAAACAAACGAAAATAAGAAAGAAAACAAGGATGCATAGAGAAGATTTTGTGTATCCTCTTTTTCACCAGGGAATCACCTTTTTTCTCTCAACAAATAATCATCAACAGAATAGGAATAATAGGCTCAAACAGTCGTAGGAATGAAAGGATATGGCCATCCATATACCATAGATAGCAAAGGTCCATGTCATTCTTGGATTATTAACATTCTGAATTTTACTGTTTGCATCAAAACATACCCATGTTTACCAAACCCCAACAAAAGGACATGCAATAACAGCCAAGATTCTTATCTTCTCTTCTCCAGGAAAAGTAATGAGACAAGCACAACATATGCTCGCACAACATATGCTCGTGCACGCACGCACGTACACACACACACACATGCCATGCCAAGCAATCTACGGCTTTGTTTGGTAGCAAGGGGAATGCAAATTTTTGATGTAAGGTGGATTTTTTTTTTCCCAAGGGAAATAAGTTTAGATGTTTGATTGCAAGGGAAATATATTTTACATGTGAAAAAAAATTTCACTTATACAGTAAAATTTCCCTTTTTATTTCCTGACTGAAATGTGAAGAAAAATTAAAACCCTACTCTCACAACCTCTCTCTCTCTCTCTCACCCCGCTTGTGACTCCGATTCTCACTAGAAAAGCAAAACCCTTCGCCTGAAGAAGTTTGCTTTCTCTGAAGAAGCTTTCTTGATCTGCTAAAGAAACAAGCTCCGCTTACCGTCAAACAGGTGAGATTCATTATTTTTTCAAATTCATCTGAGTTCTTGATCTTACTCTTCTCTGTTCCAGTACAATGGAGTTCAAGTTTTATACTTTGAAGCTTCAGAATCTGAGTTACATTGCAGATCAATGAGAAAGAGAGAGCTCTGTTTGATGAATTTATCGTATACGATTTCTGGGTATGTTTGGGGTAGAAATTATGGTGATGCTTCCAGGTTATTCTATGATATACGAACGGAGGAATTCAAACACAATTCTGAAGAGAAAAGGATTTTTTTTTTTCTCATTACACCATTAATGAAGCATCGATTGGCTAGTCTGTGTACCTTTCTTCTTCACCCATTTTAGAAGGCATCGACTGTTTTCTTCACTAGTGATTTATAACCTTGTTTCTTCATTTTGGCCCCATGGTTCTTAAATTTGTTGCCCTACATTTTTCCAAGAGTAGCTTCAGCTTCTTCTCTTTGAATTTGAATGGTCTGTAGGATCCTTTAACTTTTCTCATTTCCTCCTTTGAACATGGGCTTTCTTCTTCTCCCCTCCCCTTCCCGCCGCCCCCCTGTTCTCCCTCTGCTTTCCTCGTTTGGACTCGGTGTTTCTATTACATTTTGTTAGGACTTTGGGTCTTTTTTTTCTTTATACCTTGTATAGCTGAAAACGATTTTGATTGTGCTATAGACTTTATTTTATCTGTAATTATGGATAAACTCTTAATTTTTTTTTTATTTCTTCCTTTCTTTAGATTTTTCTCAGCCGAGATCTGTGGTTTTTTTTTTTTTTTGGGGTGTGTGTGGCTTATACTAGGTGCAAATTGGTGTGTTCGTAGGGGTGATGTGAAGTGACAGCTTCTCAGAAGGCCTTAGATTATGCTTGTGGAGCTGGAGCTGACTGCTCACCGATCCTTTCAAACTGGGGCCTGTTAACAGCCTAACACTGTGAAGGCCCATTGCTCTTATGCCGTCAACAGCTACTTCCAGAGGAAGAGTCAAGCTTTAGGGACCTATGATTTTGCAGGTGCTGCCCAAGCTGTCACAAGCCACAACTGACCCAAGTAAGCAGAAATCCTGAATAGGCCAGGCACCTCACTCAACTGCTCTCTGTTCCCTCTGATAATATATATTTTTCTTTCTTTTGTTGATATCTTCTTTCTTGTGATCTACAGGCCCTGGTGGTTCTTGTCTATTTCCTGCAACCCCAAGGTAGGTGATATAAATGCCAAAGAAGAGATGCTGACGAATCCGAGTAGCAATCAGATTGATGTAGGCATCCTAGCAGGAACATCTTCCAATGAGTTTGGCGCGGTTGATGGATTGCACATATTTGCTCTTTTATCTACCAAACTGAAGGAGAAAAATGTATATCAAAGATTGAACTCATCCTTCCACTGGGTTGAAAATATATGGACACGAAGATTCTTCTCTTCATGTTTTGTGGAATATGAGCATACCATCAAACTCTTACACGAGTTGTATTGACCATTTACATATACTGAAATTGATTCTGATGCCTCCAATGTTTGACATATAATAAAATTATGGTTTAATGTGAACTGTGTTACTATCATGGCTTTTGGGCCAGACTTTGTATCAGCTCCTGTGAGTTCCAGACAAGGGTCTAGCTGTTCTACTACTGTTTGAACTTTGAGGAGAACACTAGCTACCTGTCCATAATCCATATAGAGGCTTCTGTAAGAAGCTTCAAGTAAGTTTTCATTTATAAGGAGGTCTTGGTTGTTTTGTTGTTGTAATTCTCTATACTTTATATACCACTGTGAACTTTTTTCTCCTCACAATAAATTTCTTTCCGAGTCATGTTTGCTTGAAACTTGTTCAACTATCTATTCCCCTGTTTGTGGAAGCTTCTCAGATCTTCTCTTGATTATTCAGAGCTACCAAGTTCTTTCTCTTTATAATTGGTGTGGCCGAGCCGATACACATTTACTAATCTGTGAAGTAAAGATTCTACTCTTAGACAATGCCTCAAATCATCAAGAGATGCAATTTGAGAAAAATGGTTTTATATGAGCAGTAATGGGACTGGAGATCAGTTGCACAAAGCACTGTAAGAAAGGTGCAATACTTTAAGGAACTGAGTAGAATTTAGAATTTAGAACTACGAGGCAAAGAGATTAATGATTGGAACTTTAAAATAAAAGATGAAAGCTTTTAAGGCTATGAGAACTGAGAAGAGGTCAGTGGATCTAATGTGGATTAATTACCAAAGAATAAAGGGGTGTAATTGGTTAAAATTTAGCAAGTTTGGTTGGATTACAAGTTTTTAAAAATTTTACATCTATTTTACATCAATTTTAAATCCAACCAAACAGCTCTGGCATATTAATTTCATTTCACTTCTGTTGCAACCAAACAACTCAAAAGGGAAAAAAAATTCCCTCACTTCCCTTCACTTTCCCATTTCCCTTGCAACCAAACATTGCCTACGATTTAACTTTCTTCAGGATAATTGATTACATGGTCCAGAAACAACCTCCAACCAAAACATGCAGAACGTAAGATCAGATGAGAAACATGTCATCTGCATAGGATTTACAGGGCATAGAATATAATATATTTAATGCAATCTGAAAATACAGATTATGGATCTCGGAGGCCTGCAGGCCCAATGGTTGGATTTTGAGGTCAATCTGTTTGTGGAAAAAAGAAGGGAGAGAACATGGAGGAGGAAAGAGAGCTCTCACGCACTACTTAGAAACAGAATTTTAATCCATTCACTTAATTTGATGGGGGAATGGTTTTAAAATCTATAAATAAGAATAAACAGCCACATTAGCAGTAAACCAAAACTTCCTAAATTAATAATCCAAAAATAACAAAATAAGACTTTCAAAAAGAATAAAATACTCCCTAATCCTTGAATACAACCAGATTGGTCCCCATTTCTAGTAACAACTATCTGAAATAATTTCAAAATAAAATAAGCTACAATCTAATAAGTAATGGACCCCACATGATTTTATACATATACATAATCCTGAGTAGGATTAAGACCCTACATATGGGCTTATAGAAGAGACTCATTACATCAATAAACTCAAAAAACAAGAAGCACAAAGCCTATAAAACCCATCTATTCGCCAAAATAATTTTTTTCCAGACCCAATTGCACAATCTGAACTGCATCAATGTTAATATTGACTCTATGTCGACAATAGAAAAACTAGGATAGTGTAGTTGTACTCGTAGGATACAAGATTACCTGAGACACATCTGCAATGAGGCATCAGAGGTGGCATCCCACATGTATCCATGTGTTTATCCCAGTATAGGGAAAAACTGGAATAAGGGCAAGTCACTGGCAAATCAATCTTAAGTGTAACATAGTTATCAAGGTGTAGGCTAGGGATCAAGGTGCCCTTTGCTAGAAGGGCTCTTTGGTCGCCTACCTGAGAGGGGGGGGGGAGCTTGTTGGTGTCGCCTTGATTTTTTTCCCCTTCAATGCCTAGGGTTCACTGTGACAAAACTCTGGACTGTTTGTGTAGGACCATTGGGATTTGAGGGGTTCTACTGTATTCAGAGATATGAAAAGGAAATGGAAGAGGAATAGAGGGGTTGGGTTCATTAATACAGAGGGATTTTTTTTTTTTTGGGGGGGTATAAAGGGTATACTGCTGAGACACATCTGCAATTGAGCATCAGAGGTGGCATCCCAAATGGAGGGAAAGAAGGGATTCAATCCCCTTTGAAGCTCAAAAAGTAAGGAGAAATGAGGCCTGAGAAAAAGAAAGACAACAACAAAACCATTCATCAGTGCAACTGTTTACAACCATCCTTAAACTTGCTCAAAATCTGCTCTCTGGAAAAGAATCTAACTCAGTGAAAAAGACTCAAAAGACTGAAGAAGCAAAGAAAGAGAAGCGAGGTTTGCAGGTATTTTTTCCAGTTCTTTCTATTTCAGGCCAAGATGGATATGCTCACTCCTTTAGATCTCCTAACGCAGCAGCAAGCTAGGGCCATCGGTTGGGTCAGACTGGACCAAGAATGGACCAATAGGCTTAATTTTGAGTGCCTATTGAGTTATATGGGCGTGGGCTTAGTATTTTTGGGATTTTCTATTGTAATGGGCCAATTCTATAAAACCAATTATGAGGAATTTGAGGCCTATATGAAATGAAGTGTCTGTTTTTATTTTTAGAGTTCCTAAATACTTTCTATTTTCAGGAGTTGAGTTGTACTGGACTTTCCTTAGCTCATGCATTGATAGTTTCCTAATTCTGTTATTTTTAGTTCTATAAATAAAGAGCAGGGGCTACACAACTCCCCTATGATTTTGAAATTCAAAAATAGCTTTTCTTTGTTCGTTCTGTGAGATTCAGAGCTCCTTTGTTGCGAGATGCAATGAAGCCCTTGGTGGGGGGCCGAGTTGGACAGGTGAGATACTAGTCAAGTTCTAGGTGAGAGGCCTAGTCCATAACCTTCACTGCTATCTTTCTTCTCTTCTTTTTCAAGATTAGTTTTCTATTGTTTACCCTTTCTACACATACAAGTTCAGATTCTGTTTTGTTCTTCTATCTTCTGATCTGTCAACCAACAATTGTTTTCTCTCCCATCTTTCAATGCTGTTACAGCAGTACTTCTACTTCAGTTTCTATATCCTACAAGTTTCTAATGGCTAAAGTCACTTTCTATTTTCTGTCCACCTTTGTTTCTAAATAGGAACCTCGTTTATATTTTTGATTTTAAGTTGCTATTTTTTTTAATCCTATTATTTTCTGTTAGCTACTAAATCTGGTCTCTCTTTTGGTGACTTGCTATTTACTTAACTCACATCTTCAAATCTGACCATTAGATCAACATCAGGTTTTACAGACTTGTTCTCCTCGACAAATAGACAATTTGGCCCAAATTTCAAGCATATCTGATTTGTTAAAACAGAGTTATTTGGCTTTCTCTCAATTTAGGTTCTATCCCTATACCTACTATCCTGTTGTAAGCTGATGTCTCATTGGACTTCACTGGTTCGAGGAATTAGCACAGTATTATCTCCTTCCTCGTAACAACATGAACTTTAGGAAATCCCAAATTTTCTCATCTTATTTAGACTCTCGTATAAAAAGTGAAGAGCGAAAGTAGGGTCCTCTCTAACCACGAGTCCTGCTTGGGTCAAGGTTCCAAGTTTCGGTTTCGAGCCTAGTTTCGACAGGGCTCAAAACCGAAATATTTCGCGCCCCAGTGAAATTCAGTCGAAACTTGGAAGGCTCCGGTGGATGGTTTCAAGGCTCATATGGCCAAATTATGTCCCAACAACTTCTAAGAAAACCTTTTTTAGGCCCTCTAGACATAGTGGAGCCCTTAAATTGTAAAAACACACACCCAATATGGTAGTTTGACTTCGGACCCTAGGTTATTAGCATATACCGCACGCTGCTGCATATTCTCTAATATGGCCTATTCTACACAACTTCGAATCTTGCACAAAACTTCCACAGATGTAGCATATCATCACTTTCGATGTATTCCACTACTTCCCAACTTCCACGCTTGTATGGGAGTGATTTTGCCAAAAAAAAGAAAAAAAAATCAAGTTTCCAAAAACCGTAAGACTTGAACCAGCAAAACCTTTTGACCCATTTCGCTTGAAATTTATATTAAAGGTTTGTTTTGTTTCGGTCGAAACGATAATGAAAGTACACATATCATCAAATTTCTCTGAAAGTTTCAACCAAAACCTTGCACTTTTTATAAGTCACATGGAGTTTTGTTTTGACATCTTGCAAAGCTGAAATATTGCACAAAATTTCGGCAAAACATAGGTCTGGGTAAAAAATGGTCTCCTAAAGTGAGCAGAACAACTTCCTTGGCTTGATATTCTGCATTGGCTCAACAATCAGTCAACACTCAACAGTTCAATAGAACTTAGTATGACTAGGACAAAGTCACTTCATTTTTCAAGCCTATATGATTTTCCATGACTCTTAACCAGGTTCTGCACAAAATTTCCTTGGCCCGTTCAACTTGCCTTAGTCAAAACCTGGTTTTCCAATCATGGTTTCTCCATGTCACACCTTTCCATGGGGTCAGTTTCAGCAAATAGCGATATCGATATCTGTGTAACTATACACAATAAATGCTGGCCTAATGAGATTCAAGTGGAGGTATCAATGAGCACCTGGCTAACCAGAGAAATCCTGTAAGATGATGATATCGATATGACAAGTGAGCTCTCCACAGGGAAAGTTAATTAAAAAAAAAAAATATATATATATATATATATATGAAAAACAAAAGAAAGTGACAATGCAACACAAAGCCTGCAGTATGAAAGACTCAATTTGCCAATTTATGCCCAAATATCATACAATAGAAGTTTTTGTATATAAACTTGATAATGAATATAGATATATTTTTATACGTAGAACTATAATGCAATATAGTCCCTGTCCAATAAATCAAAAAATGCAGAGGAACACTTCATATGACATATAAGATTACCTGGTTGCGATCTTTCTCAAGCTGCTCCAGTATAGCAAACACACGCTCAATTCCAAGGCTGACACCTACTGAAGGAACTTGCTTCGTACCAAACATTCCTATAAGATTATCATAACGCCCACCAGCTGCAATGGATCCGACCTGGGCCAGTATGTAAGTTTGTTATGGAATTACATATTTACACTTGGTTCATGAGAAAAAGTTCCTTAACAGTAGTGACAGTTTAAGTATCCAGTGAGAATCAAGAGCCCAAGGATGGGAGAAATTTATCATGGTCAGGCTTTCCCCTAAGTAGATCAAGTGCAGAATGAAAGAGAAAAAAGATGAGAAAAAAAATCTTGATTTCATCATTCTTTCTCTTCTGCAAGCAGACTATGGCTGGTGTCACTGTTTCAGAACTATAACAGTCAACTCAGTCAAGTTGACTCATCTCCTGGTTACAGTTAGACTCGTTCTGCTGACGTGATCAGTGTCAAAATCTAAGTCAACTACGTAAAACTCAGTATTAACTAGGCTGAGTTGGTTTAAGTATTTGAGTTTTACATCACCGATTAGGTGTAAAGGCAATGGTCAATCAGATGTCATGACTTGATCCAGAACCAAGTTTCACAATGCTAGGATTCATCAAATAGTTCTGTTACTCACAGGGCAGATTTTCCCTAGTCCAGCAACTTTTTTTTTTTTGGGGGGCGGGGGGGGGGGGGGGGAGGGGGAATAAAATCAAACATAACTGCTTGAGTAGTAGACTACAAAACAAGATACAGAAGAGAAACATAAATACATTGAGACTTGACATGTGCAAAAGAACTTGCATGGAACACACACAGACCCAACATGTTTGCACCAAAGCAGTTTTTGTATATCTGAAACAAACAGCATGAAATAGAGGAAGCTACATGACCAGCCGTGGCAAGAACAAATGCTACCCAGGCAGGAAAAGAACCATAAACAATATTTGTATCCTGAGTTGGCCTTCAATGAGAAAGCTGGTCTAGTTCCCTCTCTCCATGTGTGCACGGGCATGGATTTAAATCAAGGTATTAGGATTGGTATCGGCCGATATAAGCCATATCGGATAGTTTTGCCCTATTTTTTTTTTTTTTTTTGGAAAAAATCACTTTTTGGACTGTTTGGACCATTTTTGCAGTACGGACACTGCTACCATTTCGAACAGATATCAGTATCGGGTACCAGCGATACCGATACGCATTGGCTGATACAGCTGATACCTGAACCATGGTCCACACAGTGCTGAGAAGCAGGACATACACTCCAAAAATGGATGTTTGCCAGGTGACAGTTTTAAATCCTAGAGGCTTCTCAGTAGCAATTGATCTCTATGCCAGCAAGAAATAGAGTAATTAATTCGACATCAGGGAGAAAACTAAAATGCAGAATTAAAATCAAGTTACTGAGTGACCATAATGAAACACATGAGTCAAACGGAAAGGAAATTTGAAGTTCTCGAGTGAACATAATGAAGCACATGAGTCAAATGGAAGGAAATAACCAAATGACAAATATCAAATATTTACCTGCGTAGTGCCTTTGAAAACTGCTTCAAATATTACACCAGTATAGTAGTCAAGACCTCTTGCAAGACTCAAGTCAAAGATCACCTTGTTTGTGCACTTGGATTTTTCCAAAGCATTAAACAAAATCTGCAGCTCATCTAATGCAGTAGAAGATCCTTTGTGTTCTAAAAACTGACTACCCTCTTGCTTCAAATTGGATAATATTTCCAGTGGGGGTCCCCTTCTCTTCACATAAGCTCCAATTCTATCTGCTGTTTCGACAGATAATCCCTTTTCCTCCACCTACCCATACAATCACAAAATTATAGTTAACACAGAAGTATACAAGAATACATGGTAACAGTTGAAAGAGAAAAAAACAAAGAATAAAAACAAGACGTTCGGTAATAAAAGAAAAATCAGAAAGGCCTAGCAACCCAGAAACCGAAATATATATAAACCGTGAAAGAAGTCCACTCACAATAAGTAAATCAACTATATTTTGATTTTATCTGATTTCTCAAGTTTAATTCTAACCTATTATGTGCTAAAATAAAAATGCCAGTCCACTAAAAGGAGTTTGAAGTAAAACAATCATACTGAAACATTCATCTGTTTCATGAGGTGAACCTACAAATATGTGATATTTTTAAACATAAAAACTTGATACATAATTCTAAGGAATTTAATCCTAGCAAGCATGACTACCTAACGATTAAATCAAATTCATCAAATACATGACATATTCATTTGAATAATACGAATTCAAACATACAAAAGGAAATGCATAGCAACATTGTAGGTAAATGTTTTCAAAGGACATACAAGAAAATTTAATTCAAAGGACATACAATGTGGGTAAAGCCCAACGGAGGCCTTTAGTGCTCTAGTACGGAGGAGGGGTGATTTGATTCAGATCAAAGGAGATGAAAGAGCCAGGGTAGGCCTAAAATGACTCTAGGAGAAGTGGTGAGAAAAGATATGCACAGCTTAGGACTACTAACAAGTATGGCTTTTAATAGAGCTGATAGGATAAAAAGGATCCAAGTAGCTACCGGGATAAGGCTTTATGAAGGCTCTCTTTAGTTGGATTTCAATTCTCAAGCTGTTTGATATGGTTTTGCACCCAATTTCAGAAAAATTGAAATCAAGTTGAACAGAAATTTCAAAATAACTGCTCTCTCTACATATGGACGAAATATCGTCTTTGGATTATATTTGATCACCTTAAAAACCTTATAATTATATTATTATAATTACACTTTAGTCTCATCATCATCATCATTATTAGGGAAATTTTTTATCACTCCCCTATAGTTACCTCCTATTTACTCAAATTCCCCTACTTGAACTTTTACATCGGATTCCCCCATCCAAAAAAAAAAGTAAACCCCTAATTCTCCTTCTTCGTTGTTAATTTAAAATACCCAAATTACCCTCCCATGGTTCAATTTCCTTTTTTTTTTTTAATTAACAGAAGTGGGACTAACTTCTTCTTTCTCTGTAGCTCACCTTCCCACCTCTCCCCTCCACTCTAGTTCCCACCACCATATCCCCTTGCTTCCCTGCATCGTATCCAACCCATTCGAACAGGAACCAAAAGGCAGTCATTGTAACTAGCAGAAAACCCCCTGAACTCCATTGTTTTCACAATAGCACCTCGGCAACTGCAGAACCCATTACAGTATAAATACCCAATTCAACAAGAACATGTGACATGAAGAAAAGATATAAAAAAATGACTACCCCAAGGGGGGTAGCTTAGTTGGCAAGGTCCACCACCTCACAAAGAAGAGGTCATGAGTTCAAGTCTCCTTGGGGCCTAATTACTTCTTAAAAAAAAAAAAAGAAGGAATGACTAAGTAGAGCGAGAACAAAAAATTTCCATGCCTGAAAAAGAAATGCCTGATAGAGTGTCAGCAGTTAAACGGATCTTTGGAAATGCACTGGAACAAATGAAGTGTGAAGCTGCGGAGAGAGAGAGAGAGAGAGAGAGATAGATGTGTACTCTGCACCACCGCCAAGACCTTGATGAACCAATATCCGACAAGATTGTGATGAAACAGATGAAAATTGCTCTAAGACAGATTGTCGGTCTAAATCACCGTCTCCCATGGTTGTTACACGTAAGGGTTTCATACTCAAAAACGAACAGAAAAAACTAAGTGAGACGGAGAAGCCCAGCAGCCAACAAATATTTGAAGCTAAAGCAAACTAAACTGATTTTGAAGGGGAAGTCTCATTTTTCTGCAAGGTGAGGCAATTCTTTATTGGACGGAGTCATCTACCATGGCAAAATCAATGTTTAGTGATATCCTACTATCCTAGTTCCTATGATGGGAGAGTGCAAGGAAGCAAGGGGTGGGGCGGTGGAGACTAGGATGGGGGGGAGGGGGGGGGAGGGGGGAGGGTGGGGGGGAGTGGGTTGCGGGGACAGGGCAAGGTTAGAGGGTGACAATGGGGTAAGGTCAGCTGCGGAGAAAGAAAGAAGAAGAAGATGGAGAAGAGGAAGTGGGTCCCACTTCTGTTAATAAAAAAATTAAAATGGGATGACTGAATCATGTGGGGGGTTAATTTGGGTATTTTAAATTAACAAAGGAGAAGGAGAGGTAGCTTGAGTAAATAGGAGGTAAGTACAGGGGAGTGAGAAGTCATTGTCATCATGATTATTTATTTTTTATTTTGGTAGGATTGTCATCATCATCATCATCATTTTTATCATAAACAGAGAGAATCCATTCTTAAAACTGAACTACCAAGTACCAAAAGGATTTCTTATTCTTAAGATATTTTCAATTGATGCAACCAAACATTTTCAATTTCTTGAGAAAAAAAAAAAAAAAAACTAATTTTCGTCTTATTTTAAGAAATCAATCTGAAATTGAGTGCGCCTTTTTGGGCAGAGGAAAGGTCAAACTTTAGAAACTCGTGAGAAATGACGTACAAGAAGAAAACCTAATGCGGCACCGGATTCCAACCATAGGCAACCGTTAGCATGGGGGGGACGTCTGATCATTTTGCCGCTGCAAGGCTGACTAATAGTACGAGTGCATAGATTAGATGTGCGGGCTACAGTGCTTTCAAAAGAGAAGTTTGAGAAAGCCCCATCCTCTCTGATGCAAAAATTGAATTTTCGTTCCCCATTCATCGTTTGATTTCGTACGGTCAACCTTTGATGTACTTATCCTCTTTGTCCTTATTCCTCAAGTCACCACTTTGTGGTTTGATGTCCAGTGAGCCTTTTTGCAAACAACCTGCAACACACATCTTGCTCTCGTATTCCTAGTATGCAACATAGAAATCCAACCAAAGAGGGCCAAAGTGAGGTATGCATTGTCAGATGCATCATTCTTGAAGTGCAGGCCATATGCCATCAGGCCTTTTTCTTTTAATGCTCACCTTTAGGCAAGCCTCAAAGATGTAAACCTCACATATTCATCTCATGCCCTCAAAAACAATCATTACAAATTCATGTCTACGAAGCCATCTACAAATGCCCAACAAAATTCCCTAGCCTAGTCACTGAAGCAAATCAATCATCACGTACAATGCAACCATATCATATATGTAGGAACTTGAAAGGTCCCCTCTTCATCCAGTGCAGTAAAAGAACAGTCAGAAGAAACTATGGATTTGTAACAGGTCATAAAGCCCATCTTCTACTGAAACTCTTAATTTGAGCTTCTTAATAAGAATCAAAACCAGACTTCTCATACCACTACAAAGATTAAAAAAAAAAAAAATCTTAATTGATTTATGTAGCATAAAAGCATATCATGCTAATTCTGTCAGAAAAAAATCAAAATAGAAATGTCTAATCACCCTCTTGAGAAACTTGAAGTGAAAAGTTTCCCATGCGGACACTTCAATGGATCTAGTACAGACTATTATACTAGACAAAAATAACTCCAATATAGATAAAAATGAAATATTCCACACATATATAGCAGGCCTTCCTAAGTTTCCAGATGAAACATGGACTGAATTTTTTGAAAGGATGAGCTACAAAGAGAAAGTCAACATAATGTTCTTTTTTCAGAAGCAAAGCCAGCCTGATATTCTTACACCTCACAAATCAAAGTGAAAATCAATAGAGAGAACCACTATAGAATGGAAAAGATGCAGGAAAAAATAAAACATATAATTAGATTTCTGAATATAATGGACAATCATTCTGTCTTCTCACCATTTCCTTCTTGACTTGCTCAAATGACTGCTTGTCCAACTTGTCAATACTTGAGCATATTGTTCTGAATTTTTCAGAAGGTACACCACATATCTCCAGCATTCCATCCAGCAATTTCCGATGATTCAACTTTATCTGTTGAAGGAAAGATGAAACACTGAATCATTCAGCCTACGAAAAGTACCACAATGAGCACCCGAAAAACGTGGGCAGGAAAACACCACTACTTCCCAGTACCAAATTTCAGTCCAAAAAGGCTTTCTGCACAAGGCAAAAGCCATACCCTTTGCCTTTGGCTATTTTGACCTAAATTTCAGTCCCAGAGTTGGACTGATAAAATTACAAGGGAAAGAATCAGATACATGGTAGGCCATACAAAGGAGCCCGACTTGACATGTGGCCAGACAGGCCAGTACAATTGGACTTCCACCCATCCAATGCTTAGATAGGCCATGGCATACTTCTCACATGCCTCAGATGAAGCTGCAACCCAGCCTAGTTGATCAAGATGGCTGTCCAATGAAACTTTCTGTTGGGGGGGGGGGGGGAAGAAAAGAAAGAAATAAACAAGAACCACCAATAATAGCCATTAACAACATCCAGATCCAGGAAGAGAGGAATACCTCATAATCACCAATGTTTAATTCATCAAGAAGTTCAGTCAAAATCTTGATAACCTCAAAATCAGGCCCCATCAATTCAAAGTGACCAGCAATATCAAAGTCACATTGGTAGAATTCACGATATCGCCCCTTAGATGGGTTATCCCTTCTGTATACCTTAGCAATCTGGTACCTTTTGAATGAACTGAGACCATTCATGGCTACATATCTAGCAAATGGCACAGTTAAGTCGTACCGCAGAGAACATAGCTCACCGCCCTATAAAACACATAAAAAAAAGGTTAAAAGTTCTGACAAAAAGAATAACAAGTGCCAGGTTAAGTGATATTTAAATTACAAGGTCAAGAATAAGAGTGTCAAGCAAGGATTAAGTATCAGTATGGGCCGCCGTATCGGTTGGTTAAATTTAAGATACGTATCAGAGGGTATCGTATCGTATCGGAGATACACTAAGATATGCTAAAGATCAATGATTAAAGTATCGTTATCGGTCGACTAAATTTAAGATACGTATCCGAGGAGTATCATATCATATCGGAGATAGTTTAAACTATGGTGTCAAGACCTAACTGAGCCCGAATACCCAACGATTCACACTGAAACCAGCCGACCATTTATTCGTAGGTTGGGTATGGGTTTGGGGTTTGAGAATAACTCAGGTAATCAATTGGTCCCACTCTCAATCTTGGACTGATGGATCTCAACCGAGAACCCAGGATGCCCGTTTACAATCCGAAACTGCTTAACCTGATATGACGCCTGGTAAAAGGAAGTACTTCATGGGTAAAACCTTAAAAAAACTAAAACAAAGGTTTAATCTGTCATATTCTTCACTTTCCATTCTTCCTCACTTTTCCGCCATTTCAAGTTCTGACCTCCGCACTGTTGTTGGCCCTCTCTGCTGCCATCATTAGTATTCTCACGCGCGTGCGCGTGTGTATCTTTACAAAACCCAGAAAATGCATTTAGGGCTTTCACTCTCGAATATGAATCACCCACTGTAGGGAGGTACTACATCACCACAAAACCAAAGGCTGAAGCCATAATCTCATTCATCAAATTTGTGTACAAGGCATAACCCTTACATATGCTCAAATTAAAAACTCAAAAACAGGAATCAGACTAGGCCAAAAACTCCTCCAGACAATAGCTTACCTTGTAGTCTTGTACAACAACAACAATACAATATACAACAACAGAACCTTATCCCAACTTAATGGGGTCGGCTACATGGAGATTCCAAGCAAGGACTTTGTAGTCTTGTACATAGTCTAATATTACTAAGCTCAGCCTAAAGTAAAGGAAAACAGCTTAAAACAAGACTCTGGCTGGATTCACACCAATCACACCTTGATTTCACAAGGACAGGACCCTCCACCTAAAGGAGCAGAGAAGCAGCAGCTTTTTTCAGAAAAAAAAAAGAGGGTTAAAGACCCCCATGCATCTTATTTGTAAAAACCCAACAAATAGAATTAGGATGGGCTGGGAAACCCCCTAGCCGTCTCCTACATGATTCACTAACTCAGTAACTCCTCTTTAAAGTCTACATGGCCTTTTCAGAGGAAGTGGAACCAAATTAAACACTTAAAGGCGATGAAATAAACATCTATCTTAAACTGACCCAAATAAACCACCGATTCAATTGGGTCTGACTCAAAACAACTTAAAACATAAAACAGATGGACTAAAACATAAAACAAAGTGGACCCAAGCCTTAAATAGGCTGGGCCACGCTAAGCCTGGGCTTTCTTGGTCATCCTGTGATGATGTCTTTAGCACTACATCAGCTCTCGCTGGCTTGTAATCATTCGTCTCTGACTAATGGGCGAATGACATGTAGCGTTCATTTAAATCTAGATTGATACGTTTGAAATCATTCATGTGGATCAAGTGTTGTCGTGCCTTGGATGGCCATTCCATTTGACGAGGAAAGCGTGATAAACAGTTCCATGCCGAGTCCTCTTGTAATTATCATCCAAGACCTCTTTGATTTCATCATCAATAGGTGCTTGTAATTGGGGGGGCCTTAGCATATGTTTTATGCCACCTTTAACTGAGTGATGTCCCGCATATTGATACAGATTAAACACATTGAAAATATTTTTCTTATGGTCATATTATTAGGCAACTCAAGCACATAAGCATTTGTCCCACTCAGGACAGTACCTTGTAGGGAACCCATCTTTCTTAGACAGAGTTTTGTATTAGCACTAGATAGAAACCTCTTGGGGTTATCATGAACAACCACCATGTCTTTCCGCTTGAACCCCACTTACCATCAATGAGGATTAGTTGTAGTCTTATATACACATCATTGTTCAAAGCTATCCATTGTCGAACATCTACATGCACCACAATAATATGGTGAGATAACTCATCGTTCAAGGATGATTCAAGATTGGGGTGGAAGTGGAACAAAATCAATAGGTTGTCAAGGCTGAATTCCGAGAAGTATTTTAGATGGAGTACGACCTATCGACCTGTTCACTTTGCTATCATTTGCAAATTCAATAATGTCAAGGATGGGTGGCCACATATTTTCATAATCTCGAACAAGACAACATGTTTCCCAAGCTTCTATTTACTACTTTTTTCTATTTGTAAATTTGTGAGTGAAATGCAGTTAAAAACTGCAATTGATGTTAGTCTTCATCCACAGTGATGTAGATCCCCACTTTGGGAGGATCTATCACAGGAAGAAAGGCCCAGCCTAAAGGGGCCTATCAATTTCAGCTTAAGTGCCACTTAAGTGGCTAAGTGATTAATTAGAAATAGGGACCCATTGGGTCCATCGATTATTACAAGAAGGTCTAATTAATTGCTTTATTAAATCAGGCCCAATGGGCCCATCGACTGTATCTGCCTATTAAAGGCTCTTAGTTAATTAATACTTACTCCATGTTGGAGTTCTAGTCCTACTCCATGTTGGAGTTCTAGTCCTAGTCCTATTAGGTATTGTCTAGTCCTACTTGAAAACTAGCTCCTAGTTATGTTATGAGTGCTATTCAGCCCTCTAAATATAGAGGAGCATATATACTTTCAATTCTCAGATTTGAATAAACAAAGATTGCAGTCAATTGCTTCTAAACAACCGAGATAGCTGCGGGTGAGATGCCCAGGCAGAGATAGCCACCCCACCCACAATTCTCTTGGTTCTTGTTACTTTGCTCATTTCATTTCATTGTTCATTGCTTGCTGTTTATGCTTACTACTGCTGTGAGGATTAAGAACTTCAGATCTGTCCAAAGTTCCCAGAACCAGAATCGATTCACAAGGGTTCACCCTCTTGAAGCCTGCGTTCTCTCTCCTAGGTCAAGAATCAAGAAAGTTCATAACTTTGCAACCAGCCAGCAGAAGTTCTTCAAACTTGGGGGGTTTTGTACCCTCTCTGGGCCCCACGACCAGCTTTGCAGCCCCATTGGAGCCACACAGGTCCAACTGCCCCTCTCTCTCTTTATTCCCATCGCAGGAGATTTTCTCTCTCCAGCCGATTGGGCTCTTTGCTGCTTCTCTTGTATTGATTGGTCTTTATCTTGTGAGGGTTGTTGCTGGGTTATATTCTCTTGTTACTTTGGTTTATTTCTGGTCATTCTAAAGTCAGTTTAAGCTCTTGGTTTGTTTTGTTTGGGGATATAACTGTTGGGGTTAATTACTTGTAATCAACTCCTCCATTACACAGTCTTCCAAAAATAGCTCATAAACTTGACATCACGATCAGAGACAATAGTTTCTGGTAACTCATGTAGTCGCACTACTTCTTTGAAGAAAAATTTAGCAATGTGATAAAGTGTCAAAAATCATGCGATAAGGCAGAAAATGGACCATCTTCGAGAAATGATCAACTACCACCATAATTGAATCATCTCTTTTAGAAGTAGGAGGTACTACAAGCATAAAGTCCATGCTTATGCCCAACCACGATGTGCGACGTATAGGTAAAGATGAGTATAAATCTGTATTTTGCTTAGTTCCTTTGGACAGATGGCACATACAACATCATTTAATCACACGATTGATGTCATTTGATTGTGCAGCCAGTTAGAGTGATCAATGAGTTGAATAAGAGTCCTGTTCTTCCCAAAGTGTCCTCCCAAACATCTCGCGTGTAACTTTTGGATAATGTAATGATGTAGGGATGAGTTAGGGATACATAACCAAGTTCCCACGAACAAGTACCCATCATGGATGGAATATTTTGGGTGCTGGCTGCCCTGCTGTAACTCTTGATGATTTGGGCGAAGTATTTATCAGATACAGATGTTCCCCCATATTTGTGCAATATTTAACTACATGTGCTGAAAATGTGTTAAGTGTTGATACTTTACGACTCAGTGTGTCATCACAGTGTCCCCTTTATCTATATAAATCAGTCAAGTCTAGACAAATCCCATTCCAGCTTCCGGGGAGGGTTTCTTCCAATCAGTCCAACTTGGACTATATGACCATTTAATGTGTTAAGGCCGATTAACTAGTGCGCATAGTAAAGATCTCAATGAGACCTTGTGAGATTTCCGATATTTTCTCGGTTTCGACAACTACCGAGTCAAAACCACTATCAAGATGCAAAACGCTCAATATTTTGACCGAAATTTTAAAATCTCGATCGAGTTCCCAAGCACAAATAAATAAATACACCTATAAACCAAAAAAAATGGAACATGATGTCTCACATTAACTGATAATGCAATTTGATGGGGAAAACTAGAAGCCAAAATAAACATGTATGGTCAGAAATCCAAGACCATAGAGTAAATAAACTAGGACATCGGTCGTGTTACACCAATCACTTGTGTTTACGCACTTCAACATTCTTCCGTCACTCAGGAATGACCAGATGTAAATTGGTGGGGTGGGGGGGGGAGGAATTATCAGGGAATCATGACAGAGCAAAGTAGCAAAACTGCTTTTGAATAATCATCCATTATCTTTTTGTTATTTTAAGATGCTATAACTGTAGTTCAGAAAATACATGACAATCCTCCAAGAGGCACACTCCAAAGCTAATAGTAACATGCTTACCTGGTCCGCAAGGTCATATATCAACTTTGAGTCTTCCCCATATTTTCCCATAAGAGTCTCTCGCAATTCAAAAACAGGAGTATCTAGGGCCGTTGCTCCATGCATCTCAAATACCCCTTCTATGATTGAAAATGCTCTCTTTCTTATGGCCATTTGTTCTTTAGCGAAATCCCGAGTACCCTAATGAAAGTAACATAAACTAAACAGTTCACGCAGAAAATCCATTCAAGAAAATGGCATGCCAAAATGGACAGAAACACCAAACAACAAAAAAGTGATAAGAGGAGCTAAAATAAATGCAACAAAATGTCAGAAAAAGGTTTTTTTTTTTTGGGGGGGGGGGGGAAAGAGGAAAAACATTTTTCAGAAATAGCTAAGAGTAACAAAGTAATATATGAATTAAAAATATCTTACAGCAACAATGACATAATTCTGTGCTCAATTAGAGTACGGGATGGAAATAGTCATGCTATGTTATTACATATGCAAATGCATGTTCACTATTAAAAAAAAAAAAAAAAAAAAAAAAAAACAGGAGGAAAAATTCTGTTCGGAGTTAAGTACTCAAACATGTGACTGTGCAACTGTAATACAGCATAATGGCTCAAATCTTCAAATAGAATGAAAACATTTCGAAAAAAAAAAAAAAAGTAATAATAATATTCAAATGTACGGTTTCTTCTCACCTTAGGAATTTTGGGAAGCCTTCGAGATTCATTGCTTTCTACAATCTCTTTTACTTTTTGCAGGAAAAGATCAAGTTCAGGCTCCTTAGGATCAAAAAACAAGGAAAGATTTTGAACCCACTGAGCTAGTACTTCAACATTTTCAACCGCATCCCTATCCTGATTCTGCAACCTGTCTTTAATAAGTTGCCTTATAACAGTAGTTCCCTTTCCCAAAACCTTCTTCTTCTTTTTCTCACCCTTCCTTTCAGCACTAGCATTGCCTCCATTAGCTTCAGCTCTTGCAGGTGCAGCCCCTTTGGCCTTTTCATTTGACTCACTCTTCTCAAGTGAAAATAAGGCTAATGCTCCCTCCCAAGCAACAACAGTTCTGACCTTCAGCAATAGGCAGTAAATTTCGTGAAAAAATCTAACATAATCTGCTTCACGTTTAGCTTCCCAGATCAAACGAAACATATCGTTCAAAACATTAGAAGTAGGGCAACTTCTCTCAAACATTTCCAGCACCTGAGTCCTTAAATCAACGGAACCAATTGACTCCACATTCAATTTTGCTCGACATAAACTACTCTCACCGAGAAACTGAAGCACCGACGCCAATGGCCACAATGTATTCATCAACACTTTTCCACACCCACTACTGCCAGAACTCCCTTTACCCACTTTCACCAAAGAATTCAGCTCGACTCGCATCCTTGCGTGAACCAACCTCACCACTTCCCTGAAACTCCCATGTACCTTTGGAATCTCCGAAATCGCATCGGAATCAACCCGGCCTACAAGCTTAGAATCACTAAGTAAAATCTTCATGTCACTGGCGACAGCAGTCTCGTCCTTTGCAGAGAAACCGTCGCCGGAGTCCAGAGAATTAAACGCTGATATATCGGCTTTTGAAGCCTCACATGTTATGGCAGCTACTGCATCAATAACAGTAGACAAAACTGAAGAGGAGTGATCCAAAAGCGCAGAAATGCCAACCAAAACGGCAGAAGAGTTTTCCAACACAGCCAGCTCTCCATCCGTCACCCCAACCTCCTCGGGCTTCCTCGAATTCAATGCAAACAAGGAATCCAGAAATGCAGATACAGAACCAAAGTCCAAGCTTTCGGGGTTAAATCCAGCATTTAGGGTTTCTACAATCGAATCGGGAAGAAAGTCACGAATACCAGCGTTGGATAGAGCGAGCTTGTTCAGTAGGACAACAAGAGCAGCTCGGGATTCTTCTAGGGTTAGAAATCTCGATTCCGAGTTGTTCAGAGAAACCGTAGAGAGGGAGTGTTTCTTAGTTAGCTTATCAGTGACGGCAGAATCAATTCTTACCTGGGAGAGACCATTGGCAATGGCGAAGACCGATGACGAAGAAAGAGAAGAACCTTTACCTCCTATCGTTACCACTGAAACCTCTCGTCCAGCCGCCATTGTTGGAGCTCCTCTTCGAAAGAGCTTCAAAGATGGAGGTGTTTCAGTTGGCTTTCTGAGCGTTTCAGCGAACTTCATTCCCGCGTTAACCTTAAGTAGCGTAAGTGTTGAAACTTGAAAGTGTCTCATATGAGGGGTAAAATAGTAAAATCATCGACCCCTACCCCCTTTCTCTTTCTCGCTCCTATTTCCTTGCATCTCTCACTCCCTCGTTGCCATTCCCTCACTCTCTCTCCTCCCTTGTACTCCTCTTGGTCGCTCGATTAGCGCAACTCGGCAACTGACTTACGTATCTCTTCAACATCATCTCATCGGTGTGGAAGATGCCAACTCTGTTAAAGCTTTTGAGCCCAGAAGAAGCCTCAAATCTCAAGCCGTTGGGCTGATTGAAGAAGCCTCACATCGTAAGCCATATGTCTGATTCCTTCTCTTTTTCTCTGTAATAGAATCACAGCATCGAGACTCTGTTGTGCTATAATTCTGATTCAGAGAAACCTCAAAGCGCAGTGAAGTCAATTTCCAATTTCTGTCTGTAGAAGAACGAGCCACTATTTCCTTGCCCTTAATGTTTTTTGTGAAATTGGTGTTTCGCTGGCAAGGGTTCTAGATTCAGGAAGCTCGGAGGCCGTTTCCCTGCATTTCTATGGTGGATCGCAGTGATCTCTTCTTTGAGTTTCAAGTGGTAGAAGACGGTCTGTTAACATTTCATCTCAGACATTAATGTGATTTTTGTTGTTTCAGGTACTTCATGGAGAATCAACGGCCTATTAAAATTTATTTGTGTCTGATGCTCCTTATTCATTCGGCCGGGATTTTGTCTGGTTTTGGTGCTTCTGATCATAATAGTTCTTCATTTCCAAACGAGGTCAGAGGGATATTTTTCTTGTTTTATTGCGTTTTACCTGATAGAGCAACAGTTTTTATTTTAAACATTTTTCATTTTCCTCTACTGCCAACACCACCACACTATCACTTACACCAACCGTCTCAAATTGTCTTTTGGAAGAGTAACAATTATGAAGTATGAAGTTAGGGTTCACTGGGCAACCGATACCTATATGAATGAAGCGGCCCTGACAGGCCCCTCAATTACCTAGTGATAACATTATTACCTGCCTATCACTAAAATTCCTAGGATGCGGGAAACCCTGTTTTTGAGCTAACGCTTGAGTTGAATAGGTAGCTCTAAAGGTTATGAACGCATTGCCTCAATCACCTCCCTGAAAGGGTCTCATCCTCCTCCGAACATTTTTAATTGGCTTCGAGCGAAGTTTGCATCTTTGGCCTCCTTTCGTGTGTCTCCTCCAGAATATAAAAGGTGTTGTTTTCTACTGGCTAGCATCTTTAGTTAGGTTTTGAAAATCGAGATGTAATTAACTACTGGACCATGTCCCCTCCTTTAGAAATTGGACTCAATGCCCTACTATTGAGTGGGAGATTAGAAAGTCCAGTCTTTTTTTTCTATTTCCTCTTTTGCTTGTCTTTTCCTTCTTCCTTCTCCTTGCCAGAGGTCCACTTCTTTTTAATGTTTTGCACCTTCTAGCATCCATCTCAAAAGGAACTACCTTGTTTTATTATTTGCTTTTCTTTTTCATCTCCTTCGTCTAATCGGAGCGTTTGATGGCTGAAAAACTACGGCATCCAACAACTCCCTTAATTGCTTCCTCAGCTCTTCTAGCTTTGGTGGGTCCATCCTGTTAAGGTGCCATTGCCGGCCCCTTGCCTACCTCTTACTCAAGCTCTATCCCCCTTCTTCCGTCTTTCAGGATTGATTTTAGTATTGGGCCTAAGCACAGAAGGAATCGTCCCACTGCCTTGAGACTAATGGTTGGTTGGCTAACAATGTGTAGAGCTTGATAGCTTACTCATGTGTGGGTGGACCACAGAGCGGAAACCTAGTCTTTTCTACATGTAAGAGTCGACGGTCGAGCTCTCATTCTCTATCTGGCCGGTTTATAGGTGCTTTGCTTTCTCTTTATCTTTCTTATGCTGCCCGGGTTGAATATCGAGTGCTATGGTTTATTGAATTTTTATAGTCGGTCTTCCTCGTTTATTTGGAATGTTTCTCTTTGTTGAAGACAAAATTCCTACTCTTTTAGACCCTTGTGGTTACCATGAGTCCATATTGCCAAAGCCCTCCTGGTCTTCTTCGAGCAAAACGATCTCTATTTGGTATGATTTTTATTTTATTTTTATATAATGTATGAACCAAAAATGGAAAACACTTGGTTTCTAGTAGAATAATAGATTCTTGTTAGGAATTATTGATTAAAGGGTTCATAGCACTGTTCACATGAACTGAGTCGTGAACAGTATTCACGGGTACTGTTCACGTGAACCATAACTCGTGAATAGTAACTTTTTTTCCCCTTTTTATGTTCTTATGTCCTTTATGCCCTTGTCAAGGTTTTTTCATGATTATATATTGAATGAAGTGGGCAGTTTAACAATAAGGTTGTGACTCCCAGGGTTACAACCGTCTTTGTCTCTCTTTTTCTCTTTCTTTTTCTCTTCCTCTTTCATATAAGTTATATGGTATCAAAGCAGGTTGTTAGTAATTGATTATGTCTATGATTGCCGGTTTGAGAGTCATTTCAAGGTTCTATGGTTTTAGCGAAGCCCTAGTTTATAGAAAGAGAAGAAGAACTAGGGTTACCTTAAATATTTGATGAAAATCATACTTGAATGTTTCATTACCTTTGCATGCAGACAAGCACTTTTCTCTTGGTTTGATAGTTATTGGTGCGTGATTTGAAATTTTGAGTTGATCAATCATTTCTTGGAATCGATTTTCTCAGGATCCATTATTTTTTGGGGATCGATTTTTGTTGGAAGGTCTGTTGTTTGGATTGATCAGTATGTTGGGTCAATCATTCGATTCTTCTCATCAGGATTTTGGATCAATTTCCTCTGAAGATTGAAGGAAAATCAAGCTGGTGAAGGAATTAATTTCTGTTAGGGTGTTGGATAAAAATCGATTTGTCAAGGTTTTTGGGATCGACTTTTTGGGAGAAGGTTTGTGGTTGTTTCTTATTTCTTTGCATCGATGGCTGAGGCGAAGAGTGTTGTTACTGAGGTTGTATCCTCATCCTATCAGAGATAGATCCTAGGTGTTGAGACACTTCCTTATTTCCCATTCCAATCATCACAAGTTCCGATTTGAGGTTTTTCTAGGGTCTTTTTTTTTTAAGGGCCCCAACACCCTATGCTGCTATTTGGTTGTTTTTAGAGACTAGTTCATCACCAGCCTTAAGAACTAGGTCTCATCTATGGTGATTGTTGATTTATGGAGTGAAGATTGAAGGAAGCTCAGGCTTTGGCAGAGAAATCAATTCTTTGTTAGGGTTTTGGCAAAATCGATTTTGTAGGGTTTTGAGAAGTTGGTTGATCTTTGTTGAAGGGTTCCTTTTGGGATGCTAATTACTTGTCCACGTGTACTGCTACACGTGAGGGGGAGATTGGAGATTATTACGGAGATTATTATCAATTTTATTTGCTCGACTCAAGTCATCTGTGGTCGTTCACGTGAACAATAACTCTTGAATAGTAATTTTAAGGGTGTCAATTGGTTGGGTCGGGCTGGTCTCGGTCAGCCTTAGGTGGGCCTATGTCCTCTGATCATGACTTACCTATTTAAGGAATGAGTCGGTCTCGGTCGGTGTCGTGTCGGGCTTGGTATTGGACTTCTCCTAATCGGGCTATAATCGGGCCTTAAATGGGGTAATTTACTAATAAAGCCTTAAACGGTCTTTACTTTTCTTAGATTTAAGATACTTTAATTTATTTTATTAAATTATCAACAATTTTGAAAAGATATTACACTTAATTACAGTCAATAATTGATAAAAATATCAATATATACCATATTAAAAAAAGAGCAACCTAGTGCATGAGGCTCCCGCTACTACGGGGTCTAGGAGGGGCAAGTTGTACATAGCCTTACCCCCTGCTTCGCAGAAGAGGCTGTTTCTAGGTTTTGAACCTGTGACCAACATGTTGCAATAGTGCAACTTAATTGTTGTGCCACAGGCTCACCCACTATCAATATATACCATATTCTATCCCAAAAAAATCAAAATACCTATATAAACGGTCAGGCTAAATGTGTCGGTCTGAGTTGGGCTTGTAAATGGGCTGGGGCTGATCGGGAGGCCCATCGGGCTCACCCTTGCACCATGTACTACCAATTTATAAATGGGCCTAGCTTAGGCCTGACATGTTTATTAATCGGGCCGGTCCAAGTCGGGCCATAGACATGTCGGGCTCGATCAGGCCTTACCGGTGCGGGTTTGGAATTGACACCCCTAAGTAATTTTGTGTTTTTCCCTTTTTATGCTATTTATATTTTTATGCCCTTGTCAGGGTTTTGTCATGATTATATGTTGAATGAAGTAGGCAATCTCGATAATAAGGTTGTGACTCCCAAGGTTATCGACATCTTTGTCTCTCTTGTTCTCTTTCTCTTTCTCTTCCTCTTTCTTATTATTTACAATTCTGAAATGAGAAACATGTTTGGTATGCTATCTGCAGAATAAGGTTGTGACACCCAAGGTTACATACATCTTTGTCTCTCTTGTTCTCTTTCCCTTTCTCTTCCTCTTTCTTATTGTTTATAATTCTAAAAATGAGAAACATGTTTGGTATGCTATTGACAGAATAAATTTGTAACTGTTGGACTATTAGTGTTCAAATTCATCCATATGAAACTAGGCAGATGCCAAGCTTCCGCTAGACCTCTCCTGTGAGTGAGTTGTTTCCCAGTTGAAAATTAGCAAGATTCATGAGGTTGTTTGCCCACATGACCAAGTCTGAAACTGAAAGAATTACAAAGCAATGGAAGGAGGGCCCCCGGATAGCAGATTATGCAAAGGATTATTAGAAGTAAGAGAGAGAGAGAGAGAGAGAGAGACTCGGATCGTCTCCAGTGCCTCAGTGCGCCTAGCGTGCATTGGAGGCTGGCAACACCCGGGCGCACACCTCTAGGCATTGGATGTGAACTGAGCGCACTGGCGTGATGTAGATCGAGCTTGCAAAAGAAGGGGGCTGCTGGTTCCATCAAACCAGACCAGCTAGTCCCAATGTTGGCCCATCAAGCCAACCCAAAACTAGAATTTACTATTAGTGTGAATAGTACACGTGAACAGTAATTTGATATTTTTTTGTTTCCTTTTTGTATTAGCAAGTATCCAAAGTCAGTTTTAATATTCTAGAATAGTCCTTTATTGTCTTATGTTAGTTTCTTAGTGAACAAGTTAGTATTTAGTTGTTAAAATCAACTAGTTTCTATTTTATTATAGTTCATTTTCTAGTTTTGTTTCTAAATTGTAAGACTATGCCTAACCTATTTAAAGAGACCTTTTTAATCAATTTGAGAAGATTGAATGAAGTTTATATGAGATGTCTATATGTTGTTTTGTTGTGGGATGCAGTTGGGTGAGAGGCCCTAGGTGAGATGCCCAAAACCTAACCTTCTTCTTCCCCTTCTCAACCCTCCATCGACCTCTTTTCTATTTTCTTATTTTCCCTCTTATACTACTGCTGTGAGAGAGTGTGATGTAGATAAGTCACTTAATGGGCTTATTTTATTGCAAATAAGCCTTGGGTTGGGTTATGTGTTGGGCCTTTGATCCCATGAGTTTTCTTTGTAATGGACCACTTTAACGGGCCTAAAATATGGGAGAAAGCAGAAAAATGGGATTTAATTCATTAGTCTAGTTAGCATCCTATTTTAAGTCTATTTCCTTTATTATTTCAGTCTCCTAGTCAGTTTAGGTTTCCCAATTAGTTAAGGATTGGTTAAGCCTTTCTTTTTAGTGTTTGAGTTAGTTTTGAATCTTCTATATAAGTTTGTAAGGGGCTACAACATTGAACATAAATTTATTAATGAAAAAAAAAAAAAAAGATGGTTTATGCTGTTGTGCTATGGGATGCAGTTGGGTGAGATGCCCAAACCTGAGGGTGAGATGCCCATTCACTAGTTCTTCTTCCCCCTTCTCAACCCTCCATCACATTCTCTTTCTTTTCTTATTTTCCTTTTATTTGTTTGCTATGAGAGAGTGTTTGAAAGCTAGAAGCCTAGAACCAAGCCTATTAGAGGACATCTTCTCTATTTAGTTAGAATTTGAGATCTTGCCTGGGATTAGGATTACTTGTGATTCTAGTTCTACAGTAGAGTGTTTGAATGTGACTTATCAGCAAGTTGAAGCCCTAAGAAGTTCAAAGGATTGAAGTTCAGATTCAACCAACAACAAAGATCAATTTCTTTATTGTCAGGGTTTTGGTCCCCTGATCGATTTTGACCATAACTCTTCAACCTGCCAGCCAAATCGAAAACCCTTTGGAGGGCTTGTTGAGGACCTTGGAAGGACACTTGACCCAAATCTAAGCATAATCTGAAGCTGGAAGCTCAAGTTATTGAAGAAACACCATAAGTTTCCTTTTGCATGCAGCCAGCTTATCTCTCAATCTAGCCAGCTGAATTTGATCATCTTTTGATGGTTTGTACCTTCATATAGGATCTCCATTTGATCCAAATTTCAGCTCCATCTGAGTTGTGGTTTGTGAGTAATCGACATATTCCCTATTCAGCCAGAATTTCAGATCCTGTTCGGGACTAGATCTTTTGTGATCTAGTCTTACATCATGGTGCACTTGAGGGGATCCTGTTCCACTTGAAGTATTTTGCAGAGAAGCATTACTCAAGCCCATTTGCATCCCAGAATAAATAAGGAAAGTATAAACAACAACTTCAATGGTTAAGTTGCACTATTGCAACATGTTGGTCACAGGTTCAAAACTTCGAAACAGCCTCTTCTGTGAAGCAGGGGGTAAGGCTGCGTACACTTGCCCCTCCCAGTCCCTGCAGCAACGTGAGCCTAATGCACTGGATTGCTCTTTTTTTATAAACAACAGCTCAACCAGCAATTTGATTGAGTGAAGTGAATAATCAAGAAAATAGAAAACAAAATACCTTTATACACCCTAAGTTCTTCAGGCCATGTCAGACTGATATTAAGAGATGAAGAGGAAATGCCCATATGAGAATCTGAAGAAATTGGGGAATTTGCCCTTCTCTGACCAGAGCTAGATTTTGGAATAGAGAAGCTCTCACCTTTACTCGCGCTACTGAGTTTCTTCCCCTCAATATCCACAACAACCAAAGAATTCCCGTTATGTCCTTTCTCTTTCACAAGCTTCACATCACCACCATTGCTATCATGGCATAAGGCCACTTGCAGATTGCAATCACCAACCACATACTGATATGAACCTTGTCAAATAACATTTCCTGGTATCCAAATTACTACTATTGGCCTCTCTGTATCCTCTCTCCTCCTCCTCCTCCTCCTCCTCCATCGTTCAAGTTTCTGAACTTACCAAGCCTCACAGCAAAAAGGCCTTCTTTCATTAACAATGTCCTCATCCCTTATTAGTACTTTACTACTTTACCATCTTCACTTTTAATACATCTAATATGGTCGATATCTCTATTCTTCCTTTCCCTCATTCTAGTTATCTTATAGATAGTTTTTTTCTCCTTTTTGTGCTCAAATTGTTATAAAGATCATATTTTTTTTAACTTCAATTTTGGAAAATTTGTATATTATCAGATCCTCTACATTATTAGTCATTTTCCGTGTCTTAACACTAGCTTTCTTAGTCTTAATGGCTCCTTGAACCTCAGCATCCCACTAGTTCTTCTAGAGAAGGACATTTACCTTTCGATTCGCGTAGGACATCTTTAGCAACTTTCTTAATACGATTAATCATCTTGTTCAACATCGTATTAGGCTACGTTTGGTTGCACTCCCAATTCTTGATTCAATTGATTCTTGCTCTCTAGAATCAAGTTGGGAGTGGCATTCTGTTTGGCATGTCCAGTTCAATTCCTTGCTACCACAGATTGAACCAGTGAAAACCTCACTAGGAATCAAGGAGCATTTAAAAGATTATACTTGCATTCCAGATTGAAATAAGGGAATAAAACCTTGCCCAATTCTATCTACCTCGATAAAACCACCCTTCAACCCACCTCCCTCCCCAAAAAAGAAAAAAAGAAAAAATCACAGGTTATCCTGCCACTCATCCCCTACCTCTAGGACTCCGAAGATGAAGCTGACTGCAATTTCCTAATTTCCTCTCCAACAGTTACTCCATGGCCTTCCTCCACCACCCATTGTTCCTCAGCCCCTGCATGCTCATCTCACTCCACCATTTCCATCCTGCCACTGTACCCGAATGCAACGAATCTGACACCTCTGCAGCTTTACTTTCGATTTCGGTAGATGAGTCAGCTGCCAAGGGGCAGCATCACCACCTTTTGCAGCTCTGGCACCTCCTACATTCAATCTGGTGAAACCCGTGGGGCCTCGTAAGAACTTGCTGCAGTGTGTGGAGGGATAGGTTGGGGGGAGGAACAGAGTCCGAGTTTGAGAGCCGGAGGGTGAAAGGATTTAAAAATTTAAGCAGATGATCTGGAGCTGACACTGAGGACTGGCAAGAGCACCTCACTTGAAATCCTCCGATACTTGCCAGCGCTGAAAACTCAAGCAGTGAATGTGTTTTGCGTGGCTTTCTGTTGTGCAATCTGGATCTTTAAACAGGAAAATGGGTACCATGCTTTCAGTTCTTTGTGCTTGCTAAATTCATGTTGGTCGAACTTCTGAGTTATGGTGTTGAGGAGGTTTGACTATGGATTCCATGGATACCAAGTGCCTGAAACACAGCAGGTGGGTGTATTGATTTTGCAACAGGTGTCACCTGAAATCCCCCAACACCCACGGCTCACCTGAAATCGTTTTCACAATCTTTATTTCAGGTTTTCTATTCATGCCTACTGTGGCCTTGAGGCAGCAGGCCAGCCCATAAGCTACGACCAGTGGCAACACCTCACCTTGCGGGTCCAAGGAAAATGCGAAGACAAGAACTTAGAGATGTGCTGCGGTTTGATGAAGAGAGGATGAAAAATATGGGAGGATGGGATTCCATCCTCCTGTCTTACTCAATAATGGGCTTTGTTAAAAGAAAGTCATGAATGGATTATTTGTTTTCCAAACTTGATATTGAATAGGTTTGATATACGGTGTTCCTGGTTTTTTATATTCCGGAATTGATATTGGCATAGGTTTAGCGAAATCTGTTTCTCATTTTATCGGAATAGAATCAAGAAATATCAATTCTGCTTAAGATTGACTCCCACGGAGCGGGAGTGCAACCAAACGTAGCCTTAGTGTCTCCCTCCAGACCCCACTTTCCTTGTTTAATTATTTTATCAGTAAATGATTTCAAGGTATCTTCTTTTAAGCCCCATCACCTTATCCTAGGGCAAATAACTCACCTTTCTTACGATTTTGCATAATGAGGCACATATCCATGACCACCAATCTATGTTGTGTGGTTAGGCTCTCTCCTGGTATAACCTTTCAGTCCTTACATAACAATCTAATCAGGCCCAATCTAATTGGCCTGGCTGCATCAGAGACCTAGGTTTGCTTTCCTCTCTTATTGAAATTTTTGTTTGAGTGGGACTCTAAAGTGCTATAAACCACTAATATAATTGGTAAAATTTGCAAATTGAAATTGTGGACTTATATTTGATACTAGACATCACTTTCTAACCTACTGAACCACCAGAGAAAGGTATTAAGTGTTAGCTTCAGGTTAAAGAACACTAAAATTAATTAATACATGAAATCTATGTTTATTATCCATTTGCATGTGTATGTAGCACTAGCTTACATCATGTATCCTATTGGACCCATAAATTGGTCACGGTCACGGTCACATTCACAGTCACAGTCACAGTCACAGTCAGGCACAGTCACTTGCATATGTGTGATGCTGCTATGTTTTGGTAGACCATCCTGGTGACATGCTCGATGAAAACATTATTCGTAATCAATTCTATGTTTGTCTTCACCAAGAAAGGGACCCTTAAAGTGTTTGGGAGTGCCCATATGCTACATAAGGAATTTGTTTGTTCCGGTGATGTTGGGTATTGTATATGCCTTTCATTGATTTCCTTTCTTCAGTTTTTCATTTTTTTACTCTTTTACTCTCCTTATTTCAGGTTGGTAGGCGTAATCTGAATGTTGATTACAAGAGCAACCAAAATGCTAGCTCCTTGCCATACTCTCGGAGATATCTTATGGAATCTTTCTTCGAGAATCATGACAGCCTTCTGGATGCCGATTCCCAAGATTTCTTAGCACATGAACCTTCCCTTGGCTTCTGTGAAGTGCTGCCACTCAATCATAGTTCTATACTCACAATGTCAATATTACAGCGTCATCTGATTGGTCAAGGTTCTCATCGGCATTTAATTTCCTCCATCAAAATTAATATCCAGCCAGGGGCCATATCTGAGCTGCCTAGTCACTCCTGCAAAGCCATAATCATTGAGAGACTACCCTCTGGAGTTTTCGCAGACCCATTTGAACTAAAACATCTTGTTGAGCGTGGTGGTAAGTAGCCTTTTTGTCATTTTTTTCTAGCAAGGCAAGTGGAACTTGTCCACCACTTAAATGTGTTACATTTGTTTGTTGCAGTCTTCCTGGATGCTGCCATTTTTGGAGACACAAATTTGGAATTACCTTCTGCACTTTCCAATCAATCGGTTGTTGAGGTTCACATGAGTATTGGTCACAACATTTTATCAACACATCAGGAAGGAACAGAGGTGAAGATTGGACTTCCATTACATGCACGATATCCGGTGAGTTTGCTGACAAGTAAACCAGAAATAAACACTTTGTCTTCAAATAGTCAGATGAGTATTCCATGATTTCCTACAATTGGTGCATCATAGAGTCCACAGATGTGCCTTATCCAAGCTGTCTAGACAATGGCTGGCCTACTGAATGTGTTAGGGCCTCTATATCATGACAATGAGATGGTCCCTGATCACCACTGAAGTGTTATGAACTTTTTGGATTCTCTAATAGTTTGGTATTGCACAACTAATCCCATTACTAACCCATCAAGCAAACCTTCTTTGATGACCATGGTAGTAGTGAGGAAAGGCATGCTAGTTTAAGTCTTGTCCCATGTATGACCTCGAATAGAGCTGATTGGAGGGCAAGGACCCATTTAGTAGACCTCATTTAGTTGGGATTTGTCATTTTACTGAGATGGTCTGTTGCTGTGTTCCTTTCCTTTTATTTATTTATTTATTTTCTTTTGGGTTGGGTTGGGTTGGGGTGGGGTCGGGTGGGGTGGGGTGGGGTCATGGATCCATGTAGCCCAACCCCATTTAGTTGGGATAAATCTGAGTTGTCATTGCAAATAGTGCTAATAAATTCATCCAAAAGCCAAATACATTTTGGGCTAGAATGTTTATTCTGTCTAGTTTATTTGTTGTGGAATGGCTACGTGGTTTTTTCATCTCAATCCGATCTCACAGTGAAAGCTTCTTCTGATATTCTAAACACCATTCTCCTTGCAGCCTCTTGATGGAAGCGGCGGTTATTCAACAATTCAGATGGATCTGCCAGATCTGTTAATTAATTGCAGTGTAGAAGAAAGTTTGCAGCATCAGAACTGTTTATGGAAGTCAGTGAGTGAGGGCTCTGAATTTAGGACCGGCATTGTGTGGAAAATACCTTCTGGAAATTCGGAACATGCCAAATTTGTATCAGCTATTACTTTTATCTCAGCCTTATTATCTACACTTTTGATTGTTGTAACATCAATATTTTCTTCACTCATTGTCAAGTCAAAAAACTTTAAACATTCATAATTTCCTCAACAATTAAGCTTATAATGTTCCAATTTATTGCACAATGTTTTTGAACATGAGAAATGAACTTTCTATTTCAGTTTTAGCTTTGATATTATTTATATAGGGTGTACCTAGTGCATGAGGCTCATATCACTATGGGTCTGGGGATAATCATAATGTACATAGGCTTGCCCCTGCTTTGTGGAGGGGTTGTTTTCTGACCACTAGGTCGTAATGGAGCAACCTCGCTATTGCACCAAAGTCTTTTTTTTTTTTTTTCCTGTAATGGGTACAGTATAGGAAAGAACTAATATTATATTAACAAAGTTGTTTACATACATAACGGATGACACCTTAACAGATGTTTTATAGGTTGAGCTGTTCAAAAAGTAAATGACATGACATTCATCAATGAAGGATTGAATTGCAAGTTTAACAATTGCAAGATCCAAAAAAGTGGAAACTGAAGACCAAGGCCATGCTTTCTTAGTAGGTTCAGGCAGCATCTTGGCTAAGCTTTGGGAATCTGTACAAATCATCATAATATGCCATCCCATATTTGAAGCTTTTGTTACTACTTAGCAACAAATCTTTCGCCAATACTTTCAATTCTTGACTTGCCAACACATGGCAGTTGTTAAATTATATCACAAAAAATTATTTAGTTATTTATCTTTTAATAAATAAAAAACTCACTCTAGTGGGGAGAAGCTTCATTCCCCACAAGTAAAACCAAAATATATCATTGAATGTCAATGGGTTGTTATTATGCCTACTAAACCCGAGGTGGTTAGTAGATTTAACTGTGAATATATACCATTTCGTAAGGGAATCCATACCCAACTATCTACTACATTAGATGGAAGCATAGGGAGCTGTGCGATAGCTAGGGTCTCAACAGCAGAAAATAGATTAGAGGAAACCTGCAAGTCCCATTCTGTAACCGGCTGAAAAATTAAACTAGCAACCATCCCAAAACGAGAGTTAGGGGCACAATTGTTGATATACCGCCAAGAATGGAAGGGAGGGCCATGTATCCTCCAAGGTCCTAGTTGAAAGGCCGTTGCCAATACAGCCCTGCCTAAGCCCACGCTAGGGGTTGACCCTACCAGTGATAGACCCATTCATTTTTATGTGGTGGGACACAATGGATACACACTCCGAGACCCAATTAACCTACTTATCTGCAAACCCTATTTTGGAAAGAAGATGCTTAATAAATATTCACTCCACTTTATCATAAGCTTTGCATAAAATCCATTTCTGTTTTTCCTCAGAAGAGTTCACTCCATGGAGAATTTTATGGGCAACAAAGACATTATTGAAAATCTCCCCAGAGGGGATAAAAACACTATGATAGGGCTGATTATACTATAGAAGACTGTACACAAGGTGATAGGATGATCAAATTGTGTGAAATCCTCTCAATGTTCAGCTTTGGTACAAGGACAACAACAACGTCTTTCTACGGTTTTGTCTGGTTTGAAAAAAAAAAAAAAAAAAAACCCATTGGACCAAAACGTCTCTCTACCTACTGTATCCCAATGAGTGATAAATTTTGGCCGGCATCCTATCCAACTCAAGAGCCATATAACTACCCATTTGGAAGACCATATGTTGATCTTTAATTCCCAAAAAGATAGACAACTTGTGATTCTAGTCATCAGAAACACAGAAAGGGACACAACAGAAGAAACAATTAATACCAATCAAGTTTAAAGTTGTGTACATTTTAGTAAAGAAGTTTAAAATATCCTGAGACATGCTTGTGTCCTCAGTAAGCTAGGGATGGACCTAGGGGTGAAACATGGCCTGGTTGGGCCAGGTTTTATAAAACCCCAGCTTAACCCAATCTCGTCGGGCTCATGCCAACCCAACTCGGCCCTAATTAACCTTGATTGGGCTGGGTTAACCCTGATTTTTTTTAAGGGTCGAGCTAAGCCTGGTTGACTCTTTTTTTGCCATTTGTGTCCTATGCATTAAAACACACACACACACACACACACACACCAATATATGAAATGATCAATATACAATTAAAATTATGAAACGCAACACAATAATAGATGTTTAGGACAATTGACTATAAGAATCAATGACCCAAATTTCATTATTATGAATAAAAGGATATGATAATAGCCATAAATTATATTATATAAATCATGGTTAAAATTAGGGTCAGGGTTGGGCTTAGGTTAGTGTTTTTCAACCTAACATGCCCTCATGGTTAGAAATCTTAGCCTATGCGCTATTTGGGCTCAGGGCGGGTTGATGATCCTGCACGTATTTCGTGTGTATTTGACTGATGGATTTAAAAAACAGCGTGAATTGACTTGGGTTGCGGGCATGGTTCTGGGGGTATTGACTCCCTCTTTTGGTGTAACTGGTTACTCCTTACCTGGGCCATAAGGGCCAAAGTTACACCCCTAGTTGGACCCTTAATCTAGTGATATGGTTTATATGAGTCATCTACAAGCTATTGCAGTGTGAAAAAAATAAAATAAAATAAAATAAAAGTAGTATTTCTATCACTATCCTGGAGTCATTTCAACGTAAAAAAGGAGTTCTAAGCACTTACAACAATCATCTTTAAGTAGATTCTTGCTACCCTGGATATCCTCTAATAGAGATGCACATTTGACCCTGATGGTCCTGGTCCACTTTGAGCCCAAAAAGGGCATGGGCTAAGATTTCTAACCCTGAGGGCGGATTAAAGTTGAAAAACAGTGACCCTGGATTAGGGTTGAAAAACACTAACCCTAAGTTAGGGTTGGCAGGGCCCAAGTTGAGGCCTAGGCCCGGCCTAGCCTGACCCAGCCTAACCCTGACTTTAACCCTGGTTAAATAATATGATTTATAATGTATATAATATAAACATATATATTAAGGGATTTATGACTTATGTTGTGTATTTTATTAAAATATATATAATATGTTGCTAGCTATATTATATATTAGATTAATGTAAGTTTTATTGATTAAAGTAGATTTTGTTGGTCTTATCTAACATAAATGTAAGAACTCTGTCTAACACCTAAAGATTGATTGTGCTTGACGTTTTTGTCTAAGCACGGGTGGGCTGATCCTAGGCCCAGGCCCAATTAAGAAGATGCAGGGTTGAGTAAGGGTTTTCAAAAACCCAATCCATCTCGGCTCATGTGCACCCCTATTAAGGTCTTAGGGTCTGTTTGATAATGTTTCTATCGTTTCTGTTTTAAGAAATGGCAGAAACATAAATTTTCGTTTTTAGAAACAGAAACAGAATTGAAGGTGTTTGATAAGTCATGTTTTTAGAAGTCGATAGTAACCAATGAAAAAATGGTCACAAGTCGTTTCCAGAAACGACGAGTCTGGGCCGTTTCTTGAATCATAAATAAGTAAAAATTTTTATTTTTATTTCTGAAAATAAATGAAACGAAACAGTTTTATTAAACGCATTTTACTCTGTTTCTTGTAACGTAATCAAACGGCCCTTAGACTTTAGCTATCTCAATATTCCACCGCGTAAGCCTAGCGGCACACATGAAAGACTGGGGACCAAGGCACGATTCCATGACGTGCCAGTCATTCTTCTTCCTTCACGTACAAGACACAATTTTGGGAATTGTGCAGAATAACGAGATCTCTTTGTCGGTCACCGAAATGTGAAAACCAAACCGCGTGAACGTCTCTTACACCCTAACACGTCCACGGCCGTCGGTAACCCAAAGCCGGAATCTGACTTTCACCGGCCCGACCAGACCGATACCTACCGGTCTCCGAAGAGATTACGTGCCAAAAGGAAATTTTTGGGTAACGCCGATAGGGTCCCACGCGATCCAGCGAGAAGAGAAGTATAGAAGGGTGTTTATGAAAATTGACCAGATGAGTAGATATTATTACAGAAATACCCTTGTTAACTACCAAATAGCCTTTGTTGATCGGGGTTGAGTCAGCCGCACCCGCACGCAGATAAACACAAAAAATTGTTCTCGTTTTCGTGGCAAAACAAGCAGAACTGCATCGTCTGCACGATCTATAAATATCGTGGGCTTAGATCTTGTTGAAAAACTCTTCAATCGAAGGGAAATCTAGTGTTTCTTTCGTTAGGATTTGAGCATATCAAGGGATTTGTTTACTGATTTCATTTCAGTTTCAATCTTTTTCAACATCTCTGAAAGCTAGCTTCGATGTCGGTAAGTCTTGCTTCGTTTCTCTGCTTTTTGACGTTATCGCTTCTTCTACCTTCAATTGGAGTTTGTGAATCGGTTTTCGAAGGTTATGAGTTGCTCTGCAATTGAGTTTTTGGTGTTTTAAGGTTGTGGTTTTTATGGATTTATCTGCTGAGTAGGTCTGGAGTTTAATTTAGGTGTTTTTAAGGTTGTTGTTCTTGTGGATTTAGTTCAATGGATCAAATGAGTAGCTCTGGAATTGAGTTTTGGGGTTTTGAGTTGTTAATTGATGTTTGATTTTCTTATACTTTGGTATTAATGAATGAATGATGTTGTAATGAGTTCAGATCTGTTTGGTTTTGATGAGTTTGGAGCTTGATATTCTCTCGTAAGTCTTTGTTTCTTTGACGCGTTTGAAGCTTTAGATTCTCTTGTAACTCTCTGTTTCTTGATGCGTTTGAAGCCTGAGAGTTCGGTCTGTTAATTTCTCTCAAACATGAAATGATGAGGTTATTTGTTGGAAAAATTGGACTAAATTTTATTAATTATTTTCCATAACCATGGGCATGGTACTTCTTTATAATTTCCTACTGGATTTGTGTGATGAAATTTTTGAGTTATTCCAAACTGTTGCTCCCCTGGCACAGCAGAAATTTTTTTTTTTTTGGGTTGACTAAAATTCATTACCAAAGAGAGTAAAAAACAGGGACTCCCAAGAAAAAGGGGATGGAGAAAGAAACTACTATACAAAGCTAAAGGACAACCATACAAAGCTAAAGGCAGCCCTTGCCTAGAGGCCGGGAGGGTACAATTAAGTGGGGATATCCCAATAATCCACAATAATCCTATTCCTAGGGATATTGATGCACCAGGAGGAGGCCAAAAATAACTTGCTTCTGATATCAAAGGGGATGTAGGCCAAACTGGGCTGGAAAGATCTGAACTTCTGGTTCTATAGCCAGAACCACTATGTCAGAAAGTGGTTCATTATCATATCCATTATTTTAATGTGTTTTTTGTTATTAATAGTCTGTTCTTGTGGTTCTATATCCTTGCCAATCTTATTATAGAAATACATAAATTTTAAATTGTGCATTTTATAACAAAAATAGTTGACCAATATTTGATTTCATCAATAGAAGATTACATTTTTATCAATAAGAAATCATGCTTCACTCTTCTACCTTCAACGAAAAGGGAGAAAAAAGGGAAGTGAAAATACATTACTCTCCTTTTAGCAGTCAGATCTAGAGAGTCATGCAAAGTACCTGGTTAAATATAGTGTATGAATTAGGATTCCTGTTAATAAAATACATTACTCTCCTTTTAGCAGTCAGATCTAGAGAGTCATGCAAAGTACCTGGTTAAATATAGTGTATGAATTAGGATTCCTGTTAATTGTCTTGTGTCAAGACTAATCTGAATGTTAAATCACTTCCATTTATTTTCCTTCCTTATAAAAGGCATATTGTCTATTCAATGAATCTTGTTTCTTTTAATCAACATTTTGGGACTTTCTTTGCTCCTAATACAGTGAAAGTGCACGTGTATAGGAAGAAACTTTAAAAAAATGTAATTAAAATGATAAAGTGTTATTCTCATTCACAGATGTTTCACTAAAGAGTTCATTAAAGTAAAAGCAGTAACTGGCTAATATATGTCCTGAGTACAATGATGATCTAATAATACCATTTTTGCTCAATTTTTTTTCCCTGGTTTTTCATAGGCACTTGTAGGGTATTACCATTGGGAATTTCTAATTATTGAAAAATTTATTCTATGCTGAAATCCACAAGACTGTCAGAAAAAAAAAAAGTAAAGAAACATTAAAGAAAAAATGAAAGCCTTAGGGGGTGTTTGGTTCGGTAAATCTTTGGGATGACATTCTTTAGAATGATAATTCTTAATTTTTGGAGTTGTTTGGTTCCACTAGGATGACCCTCATAAGTGAGCATCCTACTTCCCATGAATGACCATATTACAAAGGATGTGTTCCAAATCTGAGTTCACCTCAACACTTAAACTCAGATTTGAGCAACCTTTTTATCACCTAGTATAAAAGGAGAAAACGGAAAGACGTTCTCTACGGAAGCCAATATCTCAACCCGCGAGAAACATGCACTAGCCTTAAGGCAACCAAACGATTTTTCAGAAAGAAACATAATTCAGAAGAATGTCTATCAAAAGATTGACATTCATATCCGATACATACACCATTTGATTTACCGAACCAAACACCCCTTTAGAAACCCCCTACTCATCCCCCTCCCCCTCCTCCCCCACCCCCACCCCACCCCACCCCACCCCAAAAAAAAAAAAAAAAAAAAACCATGAAAAAAAAATGGTAGCCTTTAGAGGAAGGCTTGGGGGAGTCCTTCAATGCCAAACCATCAGCTGATGATGCCCTTACCTGGGCAAATAAAGACACTAAGATACCTAGTAAATACATAACCCTCATCTAATGAAGATATTTTATTCTCAAAAACTGCAAAAACAGGGACACCCCACGAGAGAATGTGTATGATGGATCTAAACCAACGCTTGAGTAGGTTACAGAATCCTACCCACTGGCAGAACTGCAAGATGTTGAAACCAACAGTATAAAAAAAGTTTAATAACTCCAAATCCATGACTCAGATCTAATGCGGAATCAAAGCTGAATCGAGTTGACCCGTCTGGCAATGTCGACCGAGACGAACCGTGTCCATTTTGATTTTAGGGTCTAGTAGGATATCTTAGGATTTATTTTATTTAGAAAAGATTAAGTTATTTTATTTGGGAAGATATGTAATTCTTCATTTTGGGTAGTTGTTAGAAAGTAGGGAGCTACAATTTGAGTTATATTTTGTTTCTAATTTCATTAGGTAGAACTTAGAAAGTAATTAGGAGATGCTATTTTAGTTTTAGATTTTAACTAGGCAAGTTTAAATTCCAATTTATTGTATAGAGGCATGTAACCCAAGTAATTGGCTATGTTTTGAAGAATGAATTGAATGGATGGTTATGGTGCTGGGTAGGTGCTTAATCCTGGTCATGTGACCATCCTCTTCCGCCCCCCTTTGTGCAATTCTCTCTCTCTCTCTCTCTCTCTCTTCCCCTCTGAAATCTTTCCTCTCCCCCTTCCCCATCAATCAGTGGCTACTTCTTTACTGTTCTTGCTGGAGTGTATCAGGATATTTCCTGCTGCCCTGTTTCGAAGTGGATTTTGGTCACCCATAGGAATCAATAGATCTCCCTCATCTCATTTTCTTTCTTCATAATCTTTTTGGGTGTTAGTTCATCATTGAGGGGCGACTATAACCCTTGAATCTCAGGCTTGAAAGTGATCCCTGCTGTGAGAGATTAATCTGCAACCCTAACCAGATCTGTACCTGCCACCCTTGTGATTCCAGGAGTTGAATCTGAACATAATACCTGATCTTTTGGGTTTATTTTGGTGGGTTTAGCTGGAAGATGCAATTCTACACGCGCAATTTCAGCCCAATCCTAGGCCTCACCAGTGAGATCCTTCACTTGGAATAGAGGCAACTCTCGCTGGTTTGGGGCGTTTGAAGGTTAAAAATTACTCTTCAATCGTGAGTTGTGTTTTAACATTCTTTTCTGTTTTCCCCATAATACCCTCCCTTAGCCCTTTAATACCTTGTGTCCTTATTTTAACTTTGATTCCAAGAATACCTTTTGATTCATCTTTGTTACTTTGCTACTTTTAAGTGGAAGTTCTTGGAATTACAATTCTGCTACCCCTTATTAGAAACTTCAAGTTATTTACAGAACTGCCTTTATTCTTAATATTTGGTTGTTTCACTATTAAATGGGACCATAAGCAATCCGATTCCGGTTTTTGAACCCGGATCCACATTAATCCCAAATCACTATCGAAACTAGGTCTGCCCTAGTACTCCAAACCATCAAAGTTTGATTCCAATCCTATGGTTGGATAGGTAGATACAAGGGTGGTTCAGAATTAGAAACTAGGATTTCAAAATTAGATCCTAAAATATATGAATCTGACCCAAAAGTTATTACAACTTCTAACATCTGGGCCCCACGAAAAGATCCCCCACGCAAAACAGCATTGGTCTGACATTCTCCCTTCTGAAATTCAGGAATTCTTTGGTCAACAGACTTCTAATAAATCCCCACAAATTGGCTGCTTAGCTGGACTAGAAAACCAAACCATAAGATCAGGCTTGGGCTACTTTTGCCCCAGAAACTTGTCCAAGAACAACCCAGGCCTACTGTAGGCTATCCTCCTTTTCTTTCTAATCCCAATCTGAATCAATGTATCACCAAATCCTGCTGCAAAGAGACAAAGCAAGAGTTGCAAAATATAGGATACCTCTCCCCTCCATTTAATGTGACCATACTTTAGGTGCCATTATCGGTTTTTTTCTTCCTTGGCCTGCTATGAATACAGGTATTCATATATACTGTGAATTGATGCACTATTGCGGTTTAACTCCTGGAAGATGGAGGGCCTACTCAATAAGTTCACATCTAATGCCATTTTAAATCCTGTGGGAATATTTTGACATCTGTTTGTATGTTCCAAAGAAAAGCATGCATTGTTATGCTTCATGGTTTTCAGTTCACCTTCTTTTTGTGTGTGTGTGTGTGTGTCTCAAGCCTATTTTGATTTAAGTAGCTGTTGTTACTGAAAAGAAGCCCCTGCAGATTTGGTTGGGTCAGTTTGGTCCAAACCTGACCGTGGTTCAGTTTTGGTTAATATCTGGTTAATGTGAACCGGATGAGGCTTATCCATGGGGCCAGTTTGGAAATCTCTACACTGCTTGCGGCTCCAAGTATTCATGATTATGGGAATCTTATTTTCTCCAAATCGTGGGTTGTTATAAGAAGTTTATTTCCTTTTATATTATTGTTAGTTTTTAGGTTGTTTCTTTTATAAGTATTAAGTGTCCTAGCCTCCAAAATCAACCAACGATTTGAGGAGGATTTCCTAGTTTGTTTCTGTTTATCAGACCTTTTTTGTTTTAGTTTCTTCCTGTTTTCAGTCTTTATAAAGAAATGTAGGCCTATGGCTATCCACATGAGTTGACTGAACTGAATTGATTAGGGTTAATTTTCATTGAGTTGAGATTGTTCTCTCTTCTATCTCCTCCCCCCCACCCCCACCCCCACCCCCACCCCCACCCAACCAAAAAAAAAAAAAAAAACGATTGGGTTTCTCTCTTTTTTCTTCTTACAACCTGTTCTCTCTCCCCTCTGCATTTTCTCCTACCTACAGCACCATCGCTAGCAGTAGTCAGATCTGTTTCCAGCCATCATTGGCCTGTGGGAGGTTGGAATCTGATTTCTCCAACAGAGAACTGTTGGATATCAGTCTGCAAGCCATTAGAGCGGTGGGAACGGGCTTCCCAAAAACCAGCCCGTGCCGGGATCTTCTCTCCTTTTTTTTTTAATTTAAGAAGATATTTTTACAGTAAATTCCGGTCCCTCTCCAGATCTAATTATGACTACTAAAGATCTGTATAATGCAGTATCATAAATTCTGTGCAGAAAGACAATGGATGGAGAGTTGATTTATGTCCACTTATTATTATGTTATTAAGTACGTACTGAGAGAAGCTGTTTCTTGTGGACTAGGTGGTTGCTAGTTCGAATATAACATGGTGTAAAATCATAAAGTGGTCATCATATTCCATATACAAACCAGCTTGTCCTGTCTATTCAGCTGGATCTATTCTCCAATAAAACTTTGGGAAGAAGCGGATAGATCCATTAATTTTCTCATAGCTTTGAAGTGCCAACGGAGTTTCTTGATACTCATTTTATTCCAAGGTACAACTTCTGAATTTGAAGTTGAACCAGTAGCCCTCTCATGACCTTACTCTATTATCTCTTGGGTAGTGAGGAGGAAAATAGTAAGTGAAAGCAATTTTGAAGGAGAATTTCTGCTGCCTATGTACAGAAAAAGAAGAAATTAAGGAAAAACGTTAATAGTGGTCATTGGTAGTCTAGATTTGCAATCAAACCATCTTTGTGTTTGGAGCTCTTGAGAGTGTGATTGCCCAACAATTCAGTAGTAATTGCAATATCTAAGATATACACTACTCAACTCAACTCAGCTTTACCCTAACTAAATGGGGTTTGGCTACATGGATCTTTTTTCACCAGTCAATTTTATTCAAGCCATACTTGTTACTAGTCTTGAGCCATGCATGTCTTTCTTCACCATTCTCCTAGAGTCATTTTAGGCCTATCTCTAACTCTTTTAGCTCCTCCTTTATTCTGGAGCATTCAAAGATCTACATTGCATGTGTCCATTCTACCTCAAATGACTTTCTCCCAACTTATCATGTATCGGAGCTACTTGTAAATTAGCTCTAATTTGTTCATTCCTTATTGTATTGAGTGAGTTGTCTAAATTTTGTAACTGTGACTGCTGTCCAATAGAAATCCTTTAAAGCTCAATTGATTTCCCTTTGTTTGCTGGTCATTATCTCTAGCTTCTCACTATCCTTATTTCCAATCTAAACTTGTACACCAAAACTAACAATAATGACTTCCCTCTAATGATGCAAATATCCCTGCTATACTTTCGATGCTTTTAAGGCGACAAAACCAAAATTTAGTCATGCAATGGATTTATATAGATTTTAGAAAACATTCTCCTAGTCACTAACAAGAAATATTTCCTTTCTCCCATTTGCATTGTGGAAGCAAGCCCTTTTGTCTTTTACTGATTTATTGTTATTTGAGGTCGTCTGGAAGATGAAGATGAGTATGGTTAGATATGTTTCTTTCTGAAAGTGACTCTTCCTCACAATGTTTTCTAGTTTGTCAGCCATGAAACTATTTAAAATCTCCAGGAAAAAAAAAATACCAGTACAAGATAATCCTAATTTAACCTATTCAATTTCTTAATTAGGATTGAACAAACCAGAATTATTTCATCTGTGACTGCAATTATGTATATCATAGATATATGTATGAAACTATATTGTATTAGAACCTGATGACACTATGTATATTGTATCCCTTTATGATCACAGGTACTGACAGTGAAAATCAGCAATGTCTCTTTAAGTGCAACAGCACAAGACATCAAGGAATTCTTCTCATTTTCTGGTGAAATCGAATATGTTGAGATGCAGAGGTTAGTTATGTTAAACAATTGCTTCATATATTTTCATGGGTTCTGAAGCTTTCTCAGGATGAAACTAATTATGTGCTTGTTACAGTGAGAATGAGCGGTCCCAAATTGCATATGTTACTTTCAAGGATGCTCAGGGAGCAGAGACTGCACAACTTCTTTCGGTGAATTTTAATCTTTCTTGTTTTTCTATTGTTTAAGTTGCATTCAGCATATCATTCCAGTGGGAAATAATTTTTTATGAAAAAAAAAATTCTGCATTCTGTTCCTTTATGAGGTTACTCTCGACTGCTGCTCAATAGGGGATGCCCAAACACTTCTCCTTTTATCAATGGTTATGTGCTTATATTTTTAATTGTGAGACATGTTTAATCAAATATGCTAATTCATTATTCTTCATCTGATAAGCCAGCTTTAACTATACTATTCCTGCCTCCTTTTCCTTTTATTTATTTTTATTGTTTTATATCTCCACATTTCTTTTTCTCCTTTAAGGCCCTAGTAAGCTTTGTACTTGCAGAATGGGTTGGGGTTGGGATTGAGGGTGAAGCCTACATCCTTTTAGCATCTAGTTGAGGAGAGAATGGGACAGCAAATCATTAAAATTTTAATCACTAACGGCTGCATACATTATGATCCACCCAAGACCCTGCAGTGGCAGGAGCCTCGTGCACTGGGTGCACCATTGTTTTGGGAAGTTGCTAAACTGATTGTTTTAGGGGAAAAAATCTAATGCTCAAAATTAGAAACACGGTGTATCTTAGAGAGTTTTTTGCCTTTGGAAGACAACTTCTAAGGTAAATAACATGCTTTCTGATAACATCATTTCAGTTTCCACCTAAATATTTAGATTTTTGTCTCACCAGATGGTGTAAGAGGAAGAAATTAAAGGAAAGAGGTGACTTGCATACCTTCACAAGTAAAGAATCCTTTATCCTTGTGTCTCAAGTATCTCCATATAAAATGAGGCCACATTGTGCTCTTCGCATATAAAGGATTTATCTTCCTGGTTCTAGGGCTATGTAAAAGGCTGATGGATGGTATGGATTATTTAGAAAAGATCAGGTATTGAATTACAAAGGGGAATCTATTTATCAGATGATTGGTCTCAGAAACTGATGGATTCCTTGAAGCGGAAGGGATTAGGTTCAGAATTGCAGTTGAAAACCAGAATTGCGTAGAAGAGAGAAGACCAGATTTAGTAGAAATCAAATATCTAATGATCAGAAACTGACATAGAAGGGAAACCTTGGTCGAAAGTCTAATATGTAGAGGGGAACAACTCCTCAAAAGATGAGTCAGATCCAATGGTCTGATCTGTAGTTTTAAACGTATTGTATTAGGGATAGGATTTTTTAAAAATAGAATTCCAGTAATAATTTAAGGATACTAATCTGAAACAGAAGATCAAATCTGATCTTAAAACAGAGCAGAAATATTAATACAACTTGAAGCAGGACTCTTAAGAAAACAGCAACAAGATCAAAATTTCAAAACCGTGAATATGTTTATAATGTAATCCGATTGCTAATCTGAAGTCTGATCTGAAATGTTAGATGTAAACAATGGAGAAATTGAAATTCGAACAAGTAGGGTATGTGCAAGAACAAAACAGAAATCAGAAAACTGAAACAAGGGATGTGCTGATACATATTTGTTAGTTCTAGTTGATTGAATAAATAAAATAAATAAGAAACTAAAAGAGAGAAAATATGAATTAAAATTCCCACCTGCTCCTCAGAGCTCACTTCCCACCAAACCCTAGCTTGGAATCCCACCAAGCCTTCCTTAGCATTTCATCTAGGGTCTCATTGCATCTTACATCAAGTCATCCTGAATCTCATAGAAGAATGGAGGCAAAAGCCATATTTTTATTCATCAGATCCGTGGATAGGGCTGTAGCAGATTTCAAACTTTTATAGAAGACACTAAAGCAAATCAAACTAATCTTAAAACTCCTCCAGCCTATATATTACCTTGGAGGTAGTCTACTACAACTGAGAATCAGTCTAAAATAAAGGATAACTGCTTAAAACAAAGATGGAGTCAGAGTTACAGGTCTAAACTCGCTAAACAGCACATATTATACCCATCCGGCAAGTAGGATTGAACAACAGAAAATTCCAGCGACCAAAATGGACCTGGTAGGTAAAGGACCCGGGCTCAGATGAAGCCCAAAGTCTGATCAAAAGGGACCTAGGGTTGGATCGACAGCTATCACAAGAAAAACAGAAATAGAAAGTATACAACAGATTTAGTAACAAACCAGAACTAACAATCCTTTGGATGGATCGAGACCAAAATTAGTTTGATCATAGGGCTTGGTCAACAGAGTTAAACCTCTAAATGTCACAGCAAGATGAAGGCTAGACTAATAGATATGATGATAGGACTGATATTAGTTAACTTAATACCTATAGCAGAATCCAACCATGGGATGTGACAAACTGATATCTGAGGTAGGAAATTAACAGTACTAAAACTCTTCAAAATTCTAATAGGTAGTTGATGGTCATCAATTAGAAACTAAGAGAGAAATAGCCACTCAAAGATCAGAAGGAAATTCAGCCTCTGGATGGGGCTGAAACTGATACCAAATGAGGTCCCAAAGTTGGGAGTGCACTCACAAAATAAGGGTTGAATTTGTTGGCCAGAAGAGTTGTTGAAGACTGAAGATCTGCTGCAAATAACCTCCAGAATAATGCTGCAGGTCAAGGATGAATGCCACAGAATCAATACTTCTTGTTGGCTTGATTAGATCAGTACTTCCTCTCCATAAACAGAAAACAATAGCACTGGTGTTGAAGGTGTAGGATGCTCCACAGTACAGGGATTATAGCAGTAACAGAAATAGAAACAAGGAAGAAGGAATGGAGGAAGAATTTATAACGGGGATATATGATCAAGGCCTCTCACCAATGGCCTAGGCCTGCCTCTCACTAAACTTTATGGCATCTCACCATGCTTTTTCATGGACTCTCACCATGTGAACTGTTTCTCATAGCAACAAAGGTACAAAGCTAAAGCAATCTTTATTCATAAAATGGTGTGTGAGGCTTATGGCTCTTACAATGAATTACAGACTTGCCTTTCCTTCATTGTAAATTGGTATTGGTATTTGGGTGGGTCCATAGCAAACCCCGCAGGGTATTTTGACCCGGCTTCCTGATCACTACAGTTAGCAGATCTTTATGGGCTCAAAAAGTGCATCAAAACACCAACAGATTTCAGAAATAGTATATGGATGCTAATCTGAAACACAAAAGCAAATATGATCTTAGAATATAGTAGAACTACAAATCCAATTTGAGGTAGGACTAAGAAAACAGCAACAAGATCAAATTTTGAACCCTTGAATATGTTTAGAATGTAATCCAATTGCCAAATCTGAAGTCTGATATGAAATCTCAGATGTAAGCAATGGAGAAATTGAAGTTCCACTCAGTAGGGTATGTGCAAGACCGGAACAGAAATCAGAAAACTGAAACAAGGGATGTGGAGCATAAACAATAATTCATCAAATTCGTGGGTAGGGCTGTAGCCCCTTGCTAACTTGTACAAAAGACTCAAAAATAGACTCAAACTAAGCTTAAAATTGTAGTCAATAGCTTACCTTAAGGTATTCTACTACAAATATAACTCAATCTAAAACCAAGGAAAACAGCTTAAAACAAGGCTGTACTCATAGAGTTCTACTCCAGCCCAACTGAAGTACCTAATAACAAATAAAATATAGAATATGATTCTAATTAATATAGTAAATCCTGTATTCATACCCCCCATAATTTAGGCTCATTAAGGTGGCATGATACGATGAATACCTGTTGGACCAAAGGCTCAACATGTATAAAACTCAACCCAAGGCTTATTTTCACTAAATTAAACCACTTCGGTGATTTATTTGCATCAGAAACCTTATGTTTCTGCTTCGTATATTACAAGGTTGGGAGATATTCTGTAAGCCTTGGCTGTTTACTTTTTTTAGAAATCATAGGACACCGGGTTTGTGTAATTGCATATTTTATGGTTTTGGCTACTCTAAACAATCAACAGTGTCCTGGCTATCACTTGAGGATTTCTTCAAAGATAAAACTAAAAACTATAAATGGATATCCTTTATGTGATACTTCCTTTTTTCTTCTTTTTTTTTTTTTTTTTGGGGGGGGGGAGAGGAAGGGGGATGTTGAGCTGTTGGTTAAGCTTCACTTTTTGTTTTTTGTCCTTCATTTATTGAAGTAGCATCTGTGGTTGAAGTATTACCATGATTTGTTGACACTGTCTAATGGAATGGGTTTTATTGAAATATTTTTTCCTCATGATATCACTAAACCTTTTTGATATCATAGGGAGCAACGATAGTTGATCTGTCTGTCACCATTACTCCAGCTCCAGATTACCAGTTGCCACCTGGTGCTTCAGCTCCTCCTGCAGTAAGATCTAGTGCTGATGCTGGTTTCTTCATATTTTATTTCTTTATGTTATATATTGAATCAGTTTGTAATTTCTTACATCTTTTGGCCAAAGGACACCAAAGCTCCTAGTGGTGCTGAATCTGCAGTACAAAAAGCTGAAGATGTTGTTAGCAGCATGCTTGCCAAGGGTTTTATCTTGGGCAAGGATGCCCTTGACAAAGCAAAGGCCTTCGATCAAACACATCAATTAACTTCCACAGCCACTGCCAAGGTTGCTTCACTGGACAAAAAGATTGGGCTTACTGAGAAAATAAGCATGGGCACATCTGTTGTCAATGACAAAGTCAAGGAAATTGATCAGAAATTTCAAGTTTCGGAAAAGACAAAATCTGCCTTTGCAGCTGCTGAACAAAAAGTCAGTAATGCTGGGTCTGCTATCATGAAGAACCGATATGTACTCACTGGGGCTTCATGGGTAACTGGGGCCTTCAATAATGTTACCAAGGCAGCTGGGGGAGTTGGGCAGAAAACGAAAGAGAAGGTTGACATAGCCGAGGAGGAACAGAGAAGGGAAATGGTGGATAATTTCGCTAAGGTGCATCTGGATGAGTCTCCGAAAGCTGAGGCAAACGAGAAGCCGACCAAACCTGGGCCTGCACCTGCGGAAGGATTGGTCCTGTAAGTGGTTAAAATTCTGTAAATATCTTTGCCTAGGCTTTTTGGGATTTTACTTGCTTTCTTTGTTTAGTTTGTGAGTGTTACTGTAGAACAGACTATATCCCCATTGTTGGATGTGAATGTTATAGATGACTTAAAGCATTGACTTGATATTCTTTGCAATAGACATTCTCTTGTTTTAATTTTTGGTGATATGATCTTTCTTATATGCAATGAATGAATGAGTTGAATGTTGAAGATGCTCTGCTTCGCCATGGCTGTGGCTAGCAAGGTATCTTTAATTACAGGTACCTGCATGTACTTTCCCCCTTTGGCCTTTTGTTTGTGCAAGTACATCCATGCTTTATAGGTTTTGCCCCAGAATGCAGTCGGGGCTCATGGGCAGGGTTTTAAGAATTGGTGAATCTGATTGGGAATTGCTAGATTCAGATCGGTATCGGTGACCACTGATTCTGATTTCTGACGAGTTGATATGGTCAATTTCTGGATAAAAACACCAGAATCCTCGAGTATTCCTCAGATCTGCCGATTCTAAGGCTTTTTCAGACTGATTCAAGCTGATTCCAATCTGAATTGAATCAAAACTACCTCTTCTGTCACAACGTTTTAAAACCCTGTTTGTGGCAGTCATAATCCTTGTCCACTGAATCGGGTACTAACCTATAATCCCACCCCTAATGGTCGTAAAAGTGAAGTGGGCAGCAATACCTCCTAAATGTTTTATAAGGGCAACAATTGATGGATTCAGATCCTCTCCAGCCGATGGGATACCCAGCCCAGATTTGATGGCTGGAGGACCTTGGGGTGTGCCTATATATTGGTGTGGTGTGTGGGTCCTGTCAGCCATTGGATGGAGCACTGGACGTTCTAGCAGCTGGAGAGGATCTGAATCCTCGGCCAAGGGAGCCTTCAAACCCTCCACCCTTTCAATGAACTACTATTGGGCGGATGAACCCTGGGTTACTTGAAGATGTCTTCCACTTCCTTGTGTGAGGGACTTGTGAAGAGCCGGGTTGTAATGGCTCCACAGGGCTATCCAACGATTTGGGCGTCCAATCATTTACCTCCTGACCATTCAACACACATCCCAACACCTAGGGATGGGTTATCCTAAAATCATTTTGACATTTCAAGGTGTCCTAAACCAGATTATGTTCAAAGCTACCCTAATAATCCCAAAACGTCTCATCGAACTAGCTTAGATTCACAACAGTATTAATTAAGGAACAACTGATAATCATCTATTTACCCCCTTTTTTTTAAAAAAGGGAAAATCATTTTCTATCCACCCTATTCAAACTAAAATTAAATCAAAAGAAACATCGGATTTTAGCCATGATATCACGAAGGAGCCAATCTGCCATCAGCCTGTATACATTCTGGGTGGAATGAACGCCATCCCAACTCATATATGTTTCTGGATTTGAGCAAATTTGAACTCCTTCAGCTCCACATCTCTTTGTCAAATTGAAGTTGTATTCTCCACCAATTCCACAACATGCTTTTTGAATTGAGGTAACATCAAAACCTTAACGAAAAAAAAAGGATTAATCAACTGGTATGTTGTTATGGATATATGTTTCTAAAAATGCTTTTAAATCATCAAAGAAAAAATTTTGGATTGCCAAGGAAAGGGTCATGGGAAAGCACCCACTGATAAGCTGTGTAAGAGTCAGCATATGCAATATCAATATCAATGGTAGTGGCATGCTCTTGCCCTTCCCTCAACAAACTAATAGCATGTTGAAGTTTTATGTTATGGTTTACGGCAAAATTGTTTAATCCTTTCAGGCACTTGAGTTCATCATAAGATGCCGGGATCATCGCTCTTGATTATCGTGAGATAGATCGGTATATACATCCAATTGGAAAATTTCCAGGAACCACTACTCTTGTTGCACCAAGTTTAATCAATGCCTGTATCCAAGATAAGAGAATAATTAAAGTTCAATATGAGAATCTTAAGAAGGATGATTAAAATAAAATCTTTCATTAAGATGTTACCCTAACAGCATCCTTGAAATTAGAGTTTCAACTTCCTCCATGGTTTTCCCTTGAAAGAATGCATAGTTGTAGTCATTTCCTCCAATCTCTCCAACCAAGAAGAGAGATTTTCTAAGCTTCCGTCTACACTCTAATTAATTATAAAACACAAACATTTGAGTCATGGAATTTGAAAAGAAATAATAATAATAATAATAATTTGATTAAATGACCATTGAAGTGAATATAGATTAATTGTAGTCATATAAATAGAATAATTACCTGCGTCAGTGGAGCAAATGGATTTGAGATGGATCTTCAACCAGTTAAGTTGGACAACGAGTGAACTGTTAGTTACAGGGGCATAAATTTGTGTTGAGCAAGAAAGGTAGTATCCAAAGCAGTAAATCCAGCTACTGCAAAGTTAACTCCATGACTAAAATCGGCATCTTGATTCAAATAAGGGTTAAGAAGGGGAACCTGAAGAGCCATTGCTGTTAGCCATTGAAAACCTAGAGAATTAGTACACTATGATTTGATCCAAGATGATCAAACTGCAAACATTGATTGGAAAAAGAACCCGAAAGGCGAGAATGACTTACCAACATAGTCAATCATGAAACGACCATCGGAGCACCGACCGGTATGGGTATTGGACAATGTCATACCATAGGGAAGCTGACCACATCTAGTAGCAGTTCCAACCGGAGCTTCACGGATTAGATTGCCAATATCAGATATGGAGTCTCCGAATTGATAAATAGCATCAAATGAACAACTTATCATAACCAATGCAACTATCATATGGGAGGAGAGAGAGAAAGAGAGAGAGAGGAACCTACATCCACAGTATAGTTCTCTTGCTTATCTTCATTGATCTTTTAATCACTCTTTTATAGACTACACAAAGTACACAAAAGGGAAGAAATCCCATCTAGCTGTCAGGAAACGAACCCCAGCTAAGAGGAGAAAATCTGGGGAATTACACCTCACCCCATCATAAACCTTATTGGATTGGAGTGTTGGTGTTGAGCTGGATTTATTTGAAGACGATTCTGATCTGTATCCTCTCTTATATGTCCCCTCAAGAGTCAAGATCACGGGGTGGGATAACCCTTTTGTAAAAACATTTGCTATCTGGTTCTTTGTAGAAATAAATGGAACATCAAGATCTCTTTTGGCAACTTTATATCTAACAAAGTGAAAATCAATTTTCACATGTTTTGTTCGGGCATGAAAGACTGGATTTACAGTGAGATAAGTAACTCTGACATGGACCAAAAGATCAATGAGGTTAAGCCAAGAGAATTATACAGTAGGCTGTTAAAACCAGAAACCACTCTAATATTGTGCTCTCTCTCTCACCTAGAGCAGAAGTTGAAGAACAACCCCGCCCAAAACTGAGGCTGCGGATGAAAACTTTTTTTTTTTTTTTTTTTTTTTTTATAATGACATTGGAAAGAGAAGACTCTTCATTGTCCAAATATTAATTTCTTGTCCCACTTCAACAAATCTAGTTGGGTTTTTCCAATGAATATTACCCCTTAATCCAAATGCATTTTCAAAACTGCCCTGTGATTGATGGTGTTTTTATCCTTCATTTCACCTTCATTATAGAACCCTGCACGGCTATACCTTTCGATGTGAATAACAAAGAGAGTTCTTAAATTAAGAAGTGAAAAATAAGAGTCATGTCTTGTGAAACAGTTTCCAATAAGAGGGTGGAGTTACACCTATAATAAGAGCATGGCAGACAAGAAATGGAGGAATGCATGTAGTGTCAAATGTGAACTGAAACCAAAGACAACCAAAACTAGAGGGTGATTTACTAGGGAAAAAAAGTTATTTAGAGGGTGCAAATCGTTATGGCCGATTTGGTTTTATTTTCAGTAATTGTCTAAAAACTTTTTAATCTTTTATGGTCGGTTCCAAATCAAAAGAACCAAACAAGCCAAAATAAGAGTGTGATACGACAGAATTTGTCACCCAATAAAGCGAGGACACGTGGCATCCGAGGGAGGAACACGTGTCGCCCATCCGATAGAGGCCGCAAGGCTTCAAACCACGTGAAGAGAAGATTCCCAGGGAGGGGTTCCTGAAACCCTAGGCCGAGAAACCCTATAAGAGGGAACCGAAAAGGAACCTAGAGGAGGTACGCCGACACCCACCATTACTCCTATAAAAACACTGTTCTGCCGATCACTAACTTGGGCATCGAAGGACTAATCCCGGAGATACCTCCGGGCCTCTGCCTTCTGTGCTTGTGCAAGGTCGGCTCATATGGATTTTTGACAGTAACAGATTGGCGCCGTCTGTGGGAACGACTATAATGGTGGGGAAAACCTACAATAGTAAGAAAACCAGAGTTGCGCTAAGTATAAACATGGATGAGGGAGAAGCTTCAGGAGGGCTCCCCCCCTCGACGGAAATCGGTGAAGAATGGGGAAACAATGATCTGGAAGGTTCCACGAGGGACCAGCGCTCGGCCGGATATTCGGTACACGGAGATAGTAATCTTCCGCCCCCTCCTAGAGCGCAGGAATCTGTGACAAGGGAGCAGTTCGACGCCCTTCAGGAGAAGTATGACCGAATGGCATAGGCAATGAAGGAGGTCTCCAAGGCCGTCTCTCAGAGGACTGGCGGAGCATCACGAGGCTCCCATGTCTAGCCAGAGCAAGCCCAAGATGAGGGCCGGAGTAGTTCAGGATCGATAAGTTCTGGCCTGAATCCTCGAAACCATACCATGAGGGAAAGCCCCGCACCCAAAGAAAGGGCACAGCATGCCACCAGGGCCAGGCATGAGGGACCATGCCAAGGAGACGGACATAGACGTGAGGACTCGGGGTTGAAGCAGATGATCTTAGACCTGAAGACGAGATCCGGAAGGTCACAGAAAACCAGACAGGAACTCACAAGTTGGACCTCACTAATGACACGGCTCTAGCCAATGAGGTCATGAGGGACCCCCTCCTGATCAGTTTTTGTCTACCCAAATATGACACCTACGATGGGTCTGGAGACCCCATCGATCATCTAGAAGGCTTCAAGGTTGCGATGCAGTTTCACCGAGTATTGAAAAACATTATGTGTCGCGCTTTGCCTTTAACATTCAGAGGAGCGGCAAGGTTATTGTACAACCACCTGCCGACAAAATCGATTCACAACTTCAGCGATTTGAGTTACTTCTTCGTGAGGGGATTCTCCAGTAGCCAACCCCTTCTGAAGACCACATTGAACCTGACCAACGTCAAACAACATGAAGGAGAGTCACTGTGAAGCTACATGAAGCGCTTCCAGTAGGAGAAGACCACGATCAGAGGTTGGACCCGAAAGAAGAGTTCATGGCCTTGTTGGGAGACATAAAAGATAAAGAGCTAACAAGGTCTTTGGCGAAACATACACCGAAGAACCTGGCTGAGTTGAGGGCTCGGTGTGATAAATATATTCAGATGGAAGAAACCCTCCAAGCTGATGAGGAAGCTGAAGTTGAAACGAAGAGGGAGAGTAAAAGTACCTCAAGAGATGATGACAAACCTTCCGAGGGCAAGAGACGAAAGTATGAACGTGATTGGGCACCCAGTCTACCGAAGAAGTTTGAGAGATATGCACCGCTAAACCGAAAACGGACAGACATGCTAATGTAGATAAAAGAAATCCCAGACACTGGAGTCATGAAGTGGCCTGGGAAGATGGGACCACATCCTGAGAGACGCAATATGGACAAGTATTGCCACTTCCACAGAGACCACGATCATGACACCGAAGATTGTTAGTACCTGAAAGGAGAGATCGAAGGAATGATCCGAAGAGGATACCTAGGTCGGTTTGTAGACTGTGAAAATGAAGATGCCTAAGACGGCAATGATCGCAGGGATAACCACCAAAGAGACGGTAGAGGCCGCTGTGAAAGAAGGGGGCCAACCCACAGGGACAATCAAGAATGGCAAAGGGACCAAACGCCTGAAGAAGCTAACCATCGCCCCCGTGATGATCATAAAATCCCAACTAGGGTTATAGCGACTATCAGTGGAGGCCTAACCGCTGGAGATAGTTCCATTTCGGTCAGGAAAGCAAAAGCCTATACGAGAAGCTTGCATGTGGCCAAATGGTCAAACAAGAGGGCAAGGACGGGGACGGGGACGGTTATCTCCTTCTTGGATGACGACCTAGAAGGGGTGCAGACGCCACATGACGATGCCCTGGTAATTACCATGACTGTAGCCGATTACAGAGTAAAAAGGATCTTGGTGGATAACTGTAGCTCAACTGATATCCTATTCCTTGAAGCCTTCCAGAAGATGGGTATAGATAAAGGAAAGCTGAAGAAGGTTGAAAACCCGTTGCAAGGGTTCTCAGGCACCCCAGTCAAAGTAGAAGGGTCGGTTGAGCTACCGGTAAGGGCAGGCACCGGAGACTGCCAGGTAACAGTTATGATCAACTTCCTGGTAGTAGACATCACTTCAGCGTACAATGCCATACTAGGGAGAGTCGGCTTAAACTTATTAAAAGTTGTCGTCTCCACGCCAAACCTCAAGATGAAGTTCCCAACTAAGAATGGGGTTGGGGAGTGTCGAGGCGATCAAGAGGCGTCCGGGAAGTGCTATGCCACCACCTTATAGGGAAAGGGAAAGGTAGGTGAAGCGCTCCCTATAGAAGATCTACGTGATGATACAAATTATCAGAGGGGAGAACTGAGAGAGGAGCTAATACGAGTCGAAGCCGAAGAAAGGGATAGTACTCGCCAATTCCAAGTCGGGGTTACAATGCCAAGACAGCAACGGGAAAAACTCATCTCATTCCTTCAAGCCAATTCTGATGTCTTTGCCTGGTCGGCCTCAGACATGCCTGGGATAGATCGAGAAGTAATAGAGCATCGTCTGAGTATCGACCCTACTAAAAAGCCGATAAAGTAGAAGAAGATGACCTTCACCCCCAAGAGGCAGAAGAAGATAGATGAGGAGATAGAGAAGTTACTAGGAGCAAAGTTCATCCGCGAAATCCAATACCCCGAATGAATATCCAACGTGGTTATGGTCCCAAAGGCAAACGGAAGTTGGAGGATCTACATCGACTTCAAGGATTTAAACAAGGCATGCCCAAAAGACAGCTACCCCTTACCAAAGATAGACCTTCTCATCGACGTCACTTCGGAACATGAGGTTCTGAGCTTTATGGACGCGTACTCGGGATACAATCAGATCAAGATGTGTAAGGAAGATGTCCCGAAGACATCCTTCGTGACCGAGGGAGGACTTTACTACTATGAAGTAATGCCCTTCGGACTAAAAAACGCGAGGGCCACTTATTAAAGGTTAGTGAACAAGATCTTCAAGGGGATGATCAGCAAGACTATGGAGGTGTACGTGGATGACATGCTAGTGAAAATCCTGAAAGCTGAACACCATATCCGAGACCTAGAAAAGGCATTCCAAGTATTGAGGCAATACGGCATGAAGCTGAATCCAACAAAGTGCTCGTTCAGAGTAGCATCGTGAAAGTTCCTCGGCTTCGTCGTTTCAAAGAGGGGAATCGAAGCCAATTTGGTGAAGATACAGGCTATTCGAGATATGAGGTCACCACCGAATGTGAAGCAAGTCCAGGAGCTCACAGGTAGAGTTACCGCCCTAAGACGGTTTATGTCTCAGTCAGCTGATAAGTGCCTTCCTTTCCTCAAAACCTTGAAAGGGTCGAAAAAGTTCGAGTGGACAGAAGTGTGCGAAAGTCCTTCGAACTATTGAAAGAGTACCTAGCGATGCCCCCACTACTGACGAAGTCAAATACGGGGGATACCTTACAGTTATACCTAGCTGTATCGGTAGTGGCAGTGAGCGCGGTACTGATAAAGGAAGAAGGAAGACAACAACGACCAATATATTATGTTAGCCAAACCCTTTTGGAAGCAGAAACAAGATACAGGAAGGTGGAGAAAGTAACATACGCCCTGGTGATAGAGGCAAGAAAGCTGAGGCCCTATTTCTAGTCGTATATAGTGTGTGTGCTCACAGACCACCTCTGAAGAAGATACTACAGAGGCTGGATATGTCCGATCGCCCAGTAAACTGGGCCATAGAATTAGGAGAGTTCGACATCCAATACAAGTCAAGAACCGTAATAAAAGCACAGGCTCTAGAGGACTTCATAGCCGAGACAACGCTAACAAATGAACCCTATGAATCTGTTGAGTTTTGAGCAGAAAGGACTTGGACATTGTATGTGGATGGTGCATCCAACAGCACGGGGAGCGGTGCTGGGATTATACTTGTTAGCCCCAAAGGATTTCAAATCGAGTATGTAATACGGTTCGACTTCGATGCCTCCAACAATGAAGCTGAGTACAAAGCCCTAATATCCAGAATAAACCTAGCATGGGCCTTGATGGTACAGGAGTTAGTAGTGCACAGTGACTCACAGCTCGTGGTGCGACAGGTGAATGAAGACTATAAAGCCAAGGAACAGAGAATGGCCAAGTACTTAAAGACAGTGTGAGAGAAAGCAACAGACTTTAAGGAGTTCGAGGTAAGGCAGATGCCGTGGGCAGAGAATACTAGTACAGACGCGCTATCACAATTGGCCACCTCTGACTTCACAAACCTTGGACGATCGATGTGTTTTGAAGTATTACCCCAACCAAGCACCGAAGAACCCTAGGAGGTATTACCCGTTGGTGAGCATGGCCCTAGCTGGATGGATGCCATAATCGAATATCCGAAGGAAGGAACACTCCCCAAGGATAGGGACGAGGCAAGGAAGGTACGAATGCGATCAGTACGCTTCCTATTGAAGGATGAGACGCTATACAAAATAGGGTTCACCACACCATACCTCAAGTGCCTGAACCTTGCCGATGGTGAGTACGCACTCCAAGAAGTATATGAAGGGATATGTGGCCAACACCTGGGAGCCCGGGCCTTGCCTATAAAGTGCTGAGGCAGGGTCTGCTCTAGCTGACCATGAGGAAGGATGCAGAGTCGTTCGTCAAGAAGTGCATTAAGTGTCAAATGTTCGCCCCCATCCCACGGTAGCACTCTACCAAGCTTTCCTCCCTATCAAGCCCGGTACCATTTTCCATGTGGGGAATGGACATCCTGGGCCCGTTCCCCCTGGCCACGAGGTAAAGAAAGTTTGTAGTGGTGGCAGTAGACTACTTCACAAAGTGGGCAGAAGCCGAAGCATTGGCTACGATATCTGAAAAGAATGTAAGGGACTTCTTCAAGAGGAAGGTAGTCTATCGATTCGAAATCCCTCGGGTGGTGGTGACGGACAATGGAACTCAGTTCGCTAACCCAACTTTTGACTTGTTTTGTGATGCCCTCAGCATCGACCACAGAAAAACATATGTCTGTTACCCATCGACCAACGGACTGACAGAGGTAACCAATCGTACCTTGCTCCAAGGAATAAATAAGAGACTGGATGATGCAAAGAGTTATGGGCAGAAGAGTTGTACAACATCCTCTGGCCTTACCGCACGACTGAGAGATCAGCCACCAAAGAATCACCCTTCATTTTAACCTACGGCACCAAAGCTGTACTCCCGGTGGAGGTAGGAGCCGTAACCCATCAGATCTAGCATTACAATGAAGAAGAAAACAATAAAGGACTCTGACCTAATTTAGACCTCTTGACTGAAGTCAGAGACACCTCGCAAGAAATGATCGCCGCCTACCAACAAAAGGTTGTGACGCATTACAACTCCAAAGTCCGAAGGACCGAGTTCAGAATGGGTGACCTCATCCTTAGAAGGGCGGATATATCAGACCCGAGGCATCGAAGAAAGTTAGCTCCAAATTAGGAAGGTCCTTACAGAGTCTCGAGGATAATATGACGAGGGTCCTATCACCTGGAGACTACAGGGGGGAGAAAAGGTACCCCAATCATGAAACTCAAAGAACTTGAGGAAATTCTACCAATAGTGAAGTAGCATGCACATTTACATTTACATTTCGTAATTTTTTTCCCTAAGCAATTCCGAGTTGTAACTCTCCATCCCAAACACTCCGAAGGATTTTCATTTCATAAATATATGAGCTGGCTTACAACAGTCGCTTCCTAATGGTTCCTAATATAAGGCACTTCCTTCGGTTGGGTGCTAGAGCCGAAGCCAAAAAAATAATCAAAAGAATAACCTTGGTTGGGAGCTCAGGCCAAGGCAGAGCAGACCTGACCAGGAACCTTAGATAGGACCTTAGTTGAGAGCCGACAACAGGTAGGGGTTAGGAAGGAAGCACCTGCGACGGGGACTGAATGACGACATCTTGATGTGCGAGGGAGTCTCGACCTTTATTCCCCCACCGTCTAACCAATGCCTCGATAGGACCGAACCTTGTGATAAAGGGCTCCCACTACTTGAATGAGAGCTTCGGCCTTCATACCCCACCTGTAGGCCGAAGATCTAGAAACTACCTTCGGATTCAGAATTGGTCTTTAGGATTGCAAAAAAAAAAAAAAAAAAGACAAAAGGTGAATCAATGAGACATCTAAACAAAAAGCATTTCATTCATAGAGACGCCCGAAGGCCAGAATTACATGAAGATGCCCAAAGGCCAAAATTACATGAAGAAGCCCGAAGGCCAGAATTACATTAAGATGCCCGAAGGTCAAAACTACAAAAAAAATGCTAAGTTAAAAAGAGAAGCCTCATGGAGCATCTGTGGGAGGGATGGCCTCGTCCCCGGCATGGTCGGCAGTGTCTACATTGGAGTCTCCTCTCCCAGTAGTAAGAGGGACCTCACGAGAAACCTGGACCCCCTCCCCTCACTGCCGCTATCCTCGCCATCTGCGACCTTGGTGGCGGCAGGAGTTGCATCAGCGTCCTCCTCAAATATGAGGCCACTCCCCTCAAATGATACCTCGAGATGATGTTCGAGGACCCAATCTCGAACATCGGTGGCGCCCATGATGAATCTGGGGACGATCGCGTGCTTTACCACCTCCCAAAAGTCCTCAGAGGACTTGTAGCTCTCGACGGCTCGGGCTTCAACCTCCTTCAACTTCGCGACCATCTGTGCCTCCAGTTCCCTGAGCTACCGATCGCTCTCCTACTATGTGTGGAGGAGGTTGGCCTCCAGATGCTCCACTTTCTCGAGGAGGACTGTGTGCTCCTTGTCGAGTGCCAACTTTTCACGTTCGGACACCTCGAGGTCCCTAGCCAAGGCTTCAGCCCGGATGGTCAGTTGGCCGACTTGGTTTTGAGCCTGGAAGAGATCAATAGTTAGAAAAAAAATGATGAAAAAAAGGAAGGAAAAAATTACTAAAGGCCGAAGGCTGAAGATTACCACTGCCATAAACACGTAAGTGCTTATAATCATAGCCTTGGTCCTTTGGCTTTGGGCCTCATCCGCGTCTCCTAGCAGGCTCCCCTTCTGGATGAGCTCTCGGGTAACCCGCCCAATGGAAAGTGTCTCGCCCTCCTTGATGGACCACTAAGGGACGAACCCGACTTCGGCCTGAGAATGACTGCCTCTTGGGCTTTGAAAGTCAGCACCAGGGGAGGAGGCTCTCGGAGGGGATGGGTCGTGACTTGGGGCCTCTAGCGCCTGAACGGCTTCGATGGTAGGGTCTTCGGATCTAGGCTTCTTCCTTGGGAGGGTGTTGGAAGTCAAAGCCCCTCTTTTCTTGACTTTCTTCAGCTGCCTCTGTTGGGCGTCTTGGGCCCTGGCCTCCTTTAGCTGGGCCTGTCTCTCAGCCGCAGTAGCTCTGGCTTCTACTCTCAAAATTTATACTGCAACAAAGAGGGTCAAGATCAGTATGAGAATGCTAAATCTGAAGTAAAAACATGTGCAAACCTAGGACTCACCTGGGCTAAGCCCGAACAGGAACAAGAAGGCATCCAACTGGAGGCTACTGGACTCGACAGGCCAACGGAGGGCCTTGTCCTTGGCCATCAACAGTGACTCTGCATCTGTCCCGAAAAGGGTGGGTGCAGAGTTCACGTCCTTCAGGTCTGGGATGTCCCAAGTATTACCGAAGGGGAACCCTTCAGACACCCTCATAAAAAAAAAATTTAACTTCCAACCATGAATCGAGGTTGGGTATCGGTTCAGGAATCGGAGGTCTTTTCTAGGGTAGAAGGAGTACCAGCCCGAGTTCCCCTTACTGGGATCGAGAGATATGCAATTGAGGAAGAGAGGAAGGGAGAGAGATCTCCCCATCCGAGAGAAGAAGACGATGAAACTGAGGACTTGCCACCACCCATTTGGGGTCAGCTGGGCTGGAGAGATGCCATAGTGCTGAAACACCTAGCTGAAGAAGGGGTGAAGGGGAAGTCGAAGCTCGGCCTTGAAGGCATCCCGATAGAAGTAAAGCTCTTCAGGATTTCAGTAGCTTGCTCTATCTTTGGGCCTCGATATCTGAAGGACAAACTCATCTGGGATACTATATGATGCTTGGAGCTCCATTAGCTCCTCCTCGGTCATGGTCGAAACTATATTTCTGGCTTTGACCTCCAGGGACTCGTTTGCTTGGTCCCTGGAGTCGAGAAGCCCCTCCCTAATACCTCCACCACTCATGTCACTAGCGGTAGAGGACGAGGAGACATCCGAAGATGTGGATGTGGAGGACGAGTCCGAGGACATCCCTCGGACTTGATCGGGACTCCGACGCCTAGAAATTACGCCCTCGGATGACGAGAGGCCACTACCTAAAGAGCTAAACATGACTTACTTCTGAATGACTGGCCGAACCGAAGATCAAAGGAAAGTTAAGGATGAAGGACGAAGGGTCAGAGAAATGAGTAGAAGATGAAAAAATGAGAGAGTGACTCTATTTGTAGGCAACAGTGCGTCGATACGATTCCCCAGCCTCATTAAATGCAGTACACGTCATCGACGTGGGGTTCCCAAAGTACACTCGAGCAAAGCGCACGAGCGTATCACCACGCATAGATTCGGGCAGACCTGACCGAAGGTCACAACCTCGATAGGGGACTCAGGCTAAGGTCTAGTGGACCTGATCGAAGGTCACAACCTCGGTTGGGGGCTCAGGCAAAGGTCGGGCAGTCCTAACCAAAGGTCAACCTCTGTAGGAAGCTCAAGCCAAGGCTGAGCAGACTTGACCGAAGGTCACAACCTCGGTAGGGGGCTCAGGAAAAGGTTGAGCAGACCTGATCGAAGGTCACAACCTCAGTAGGGGACTCAGGCCAAGGCTGAGTGGACCTGACCGAAGGTCACAACCTCGGTAGGGGACTCAGGCCAAGGCCGAGTGGACCTGATCGAAGGTAACAACCTCGGTAGAGGACTCAGGCCAAGGCCGAGTGGACCTGCTTGAAAGTCACAACCCCGGTTGGGGGCTCAGGCAAAGGCTGGGCAGTATTGACCAAAGGTCAACCTCTGTAGGAAGCTCAGGCCAAGGCCGAGCAGACCTAATCGAAGGTCACAACCTCGGTAGGGGACTCAGGCCAAGGCCGAGTGGATCTGACCGAAGGTCACAATCTCGATAGGGGACTTAGGCCAAGGCCGAGTGGACCCGACCGAAGGTCACAACCTTGATAGGAGACTCAGGCCAAGGTCGAGTGGACCTGACCGAAGGTCACAACCTCGGTAGGGGACTCAGGCCAAGGTCGAGTGGACCCAATCGAAGGTCACAACCTTGATAGGAGACTCAGGCCAAGGCCAAGCAGACCTAATCGAAGGTCGCAACCTCGGTAGGGAGCTCAAGCTAAGGCTGAGTGAACCTGACCGAAGTCAGAACTTCGATTGGTGTCTCAGGCCAGGACCTAGCATAACTAACGGGAGGCCATGGGCACTCGAAAGAGAAATTAGGTAGTTACTCCCACTAAAGAGACTTCTAGTGGAAGTAAGGGGGCTACTGATAGGATAGAATTTGTCACCCAATAAAGCAAGGACACATGGCATCCGAGGGAGGGACACGTGTCACCCATCCGATAGAGGCCGCAAGGCTTCAAACCACGTGAAGAGAAGATTCCCAGGGAGGGGTTCCCGAAACCCTAGGCTAAGAAACCCTATAAGAGGGAACCAAAAAGGAACCTAGAGGAGGTACGTCGACACCCATCATTACTCCTGTAAAAGTACTGTTCTGTCGATCACTAACTTGGGCATTGGAGGACTAATCCCGGAGGTACCTCCAGGCCTTTGCCTTCTGTGCTTGTGTAGGGTCGGCTCATAAGGATTTTCGGCAGTAACAGGGTGAAATATAAAAGTGTTCATCTATTTGTAACGAAGATCGCTATGTTACAAATAGAATTTGTAACCATACTTTAAGGTTCTTGTAGAACTGACATGTCAGTTATTTAGAGGGTGATTTATTTGGGGAAAAATATCACTTAGAGGGTGCAAAAATTTAAATTTGTAATAACCAATTCTAATTCCTCCTAAAATCACACCTTACCTTGCTCTAATGGAGATGATGTGGAAAAAAAAATCTTTTCTTACCTATTTGCAAGTTAATGGAGACACACAACAACCAAATGTGTGGAAAAATATAACCCACTAAAGGAATCAACCCAATTACAAATGCACACAATAATTTTAATGTAGAAAACCCTTCCAAGGTGAAAGGGAAAAACCATGGGACCTCATCCAGGTAAAAAATGCTGTTTTTATCAAGATAGAAATACCCTCTTAAATATACTAGAGGCTACTATGTTATTATTACAAATATGGATTTAATTTCAATTATGCTCTACATCATTCTTTTTTTTTTTTTCCTTTCCCTTAGACAGCTACTATACTAGAGATCTTTATGTTGGCCACTCAATTTCATCTATTAATGCGAAAATATACTTGTGTATTGGTACTCTGAGGTTGGTTATCTTGGATATATTGTGTGGATTACCTCGTTGTTTAAGGGCAAGTTCTCACCTATTCAAAACCTTCTGGAGTTAGTATTTATATTACAAAAATGGCTTTGTATCCACCTTCGCCTACTTTGATTTCAAATTTCAATGCCCTAATTTATTTATAATTTTATACTTTTGAGTATAATTTTGCAATGTATATTTGATTTTATTTGGTTTGTCTAGTATGGAGAATGCTAGTTTATTCTCTGAGGCTGAGCAACGTGTAGATCTATAGGGTAGGGACATTGTTTAATTCAGAGGAGGAGGAGTATAATTTCTACAATAGCTATGGACGAGCTATGGGTTTTAGTATTAAGAGAAAATCTATAAATAAGAGCAAAAAGCAAGACAATTATAACTTCACAAGGATTTGTATGTTCAAGGTAGTTATCGAAAAAAAAGACAGACAAGATATTGATGCTATTAATCCACAAGTTGAGACAAGATAGGTTGTTAGGCACAAATGACCATATATTTGACTGATCATGAAAAATATGTATATCATGACTTTGTTAAAGAACATAGTTACGTTCTTCATATTTTAGCTAGTGCTAATATGATACGTTTCCAGAAACATATATCAAATATACATAGATATTAAAAATGATTTGGGGGATGACTCGGGGATCAGACCTAGTTTAACATTTGAGTATATGTGTAGGCAGGTTGGTGGGAGAGAAAAGCTTAGTTATATAATTGAAGATGTTAGGAATTATCTTCGTACTAAAAGAATATGTGTCTTATCTTATGGTGAAGCCAATTGTTGAAGTGTATTGTTAATCAAACCCTTCTTTTACATACACAACACAATTAGATAGTGAAAAATAGATAACTAATATATTTTGGGGTGATCCGAAGATGATAATTGATTATGCACAATTCAAAAATGTAATTAGCTTTGGCATTGCATTCATTTAATTTGTTTACTAGGTTTAATTATCACAGAGGATGCACTATATTCGGGACTATACTTTTATACGATGAGAAGATCGAATCTTTCAAATAGCTATTTGAGGTATTCGATAAAGCATATGATGATAAAAAATCTATAACCATCTTCACAGACCAAGATGTTGCTATGGCAATAGAATTATATGAGATGTGGCCTGAGACATTGTGTGGATTGTGTACCTAACACATAATGAAAATTGGTATTAAGCATTTAGGTAATATGATGAAGGATGGTTCATATTTTCTTAAAGATTTAATATATATATATATATATATATATGTGTGTGTGTGTTCAATATGAGAAAGTTCAATTCAAGGATACATGGTTGAAATTGCTCAGTGAATATGAAGTTGAGAATCATTCATGGGTGCAGTGGATATACAGACTTAAATATAAATGGACGAAATTTTATATGAAAAACACATTAATAGTAGGAATTCAGAGTACACATTTTAGCGAGAGTTTGAACAGTGATTTGAAGGATTATTTGAAATCAAGTCTGGATGTTGTGTAATTTTGTAAGCACTTTGAGAGGGTTCTGAATGATAAGTGTGATAATGAGTTAAAAGTTGAATTTGATGTAAGAAACAAGATTTCAAGACTCATATGCTCAATGTTGGGGAATTATATACTCCAGTAATTTCTTAATTATTTCAAAAGCATTATAACTTGATGACTATTTGCTACATCAACTATTGGAGTGGTGAAAATCCTTTTATTAAATTTTTATTGGGATTGTTGGTGGCAATTGTGAATATAAAGTCTATGTAACCTCGATGAGTATATAATATATTGCAGTTACAAAAAAGTTGAGACAAATGGTATTCTTTGTTGTCATTGTCTAAAACTTTTGGTTGGTGCTAGATATCAAACGTATTTTTGAATTTTATATTTTAAAGAGACACAAGGTGCAAGAAGTATAGTGGTCAATAACAATAAGGGAAAGCAAATTAAAAAAGTTGTTAACTTAGACTGTATGCATCGTTATAAGCATATTTCTCTTGAACTTGTTAAGATAGTATCAGAAGCTTTAAATACAACTGAGATATTTGCTCTGATTAAGGACGTTGCAAAGGAATTAATTTTAAAGCTTACAAGTATCAGTATTAATGGATTTGATGACCCATAAATGTCAGTCCCTACTGAGGTCCTGAATGATATATACAATGGAATATATTTGAATAATAAACAAACCTATACAAAATGTGGTACAAGGAATTGAATAGAAAGATAAGGAAAAGAAAGAAAAGTGAAGATTAAGTAACACTCAAGAGTCACAAGAACATCATTCAACTCCTACACCCAACATTGCACAACATATGGAAAACAGATATGGAAGCTTCGTTTCACTTTTGTACTTTTGTAGGGTTTTATACTTTCTTTTTTGAAACAACTTTGATGTGGTTCTGTTCGAAAACAGCATATCTTATTATTCTAATATATTTTTTTCAACATTATTTTGTTCAAGGTTCTTTTGATTCTATTTCTCTATTTCTCATTTTTCATCTCAAGCATCTACAATTCAACAATTTCAAGGTGAAGATTAAGTTTAGTTTGATTACCTTGATTAGGATCCACATCCTTTGTTATTCTTGGATCTGTTATTCCTGTGTTATTTTAGGTGCAGAAGGTGACACGTGGCGACGTTGACATGGACGACTAGGATGAAGTGAGAGAAGGTGAATTTTATGAAACCAGTTTTAGCAAAATAAACCCAACAAGCAGACCTCCTCGCTTGCGCTTTACTCTCTCTCTCTCTCTCTCTCTCTCACCCTCTCTGTTCTATTCAATCTCTTACAAATCTCTCTCTCTTGCCCTTGCTGTTACCTCCCCTGATGCTCAACTTGGAGGTGTTGTTACTAGTTTACTTAGGTCTTCTTCTCTGTTCAGATATGCATAGAGTTGGTGGATCCCATCTTTTCTGTCCAGCTCAGGTACCCTCTAAACCTCTCTCTCTCTCTCTCTCTCTCTCTCTCTCTCTCTCTCTCTCTCTCTCTCTCTCTCTCTCTCTCTCTGAAATTGTGTACTATAATTTTTAGGCCAATGAAAACAATGGTTGTAATTTTTATATCCCTCTAAACCGTGTACCAATTTTTATTTTCATTTTTCTGGATTGAACTTGTTCAAGATTTGATATTGACTCACGTATGAAATTACTTTCAATTACGTGGTTCCTTAAAAAAAATGTACTAATCATCTTTATAGTAGCTTTAGTGTTGGATTCAACTACTTGGGTAGAACCTGTAAAAACTAAGAAAAAAGAAACAGCCAAGAGCCCCCAGTTTGCCTCTTCTTTCTACCCTTTGAGTGTCTGGTTTATTTAGAAAGTCAATGTAAAGTGAAGTAAAAACTTTGATTTTTAGTTCATTGTCATGGACATAAAAATGCTTGAGGTTGTTAGAAAATATTTCAAAGTTATATTTCATATATTTTATGGGAAGATTGCAACTTCATAGTTTCTAATATTGTTGTTCTGGCTATTTTATGGGAAGATTGCTTCTATTACTGTTGTTCTAGCTATTATTATATCTGATGTTATGCATATGTTCATTTACTATTTCCTAACAGGTCTAATCTGTGAATCTAAAGTTGAAACTTTGTTAGTGGTTGTTTTATCCCTATGTTGTTTTCTATAAAGCCTTCCAACTGCCCACATCAAAATTTTTTTACAGATCTAAGAACTTTCTATATAGGATTGCTTCTACTAGTTCTATTACTACCATATCATGTGTAAAGATATTCATATCTGTTTTTATCCTGGTTTGCTATCTTATTGTTCTTATGTACTGCACATTAATGAATGAATGCTTAACACTATCTCTTACAGATTTTGCATGCATTATAGAGTAATATTTCTAGTTTAACAGTGTTGCATTTTCTCTTACAAGCAATGGAGAATGCTAGTGTGGATGTTGGGAGGAAACCTCAGGTTTGGATGTTGTTCAATTCAGAGTAAGAGGTATACGATTTCTATAATAACTATGGCCGGGCAACAGGATTTAGTATTAGGAGATACTAGAGCAAGAAAGACAAGATAACTAAAATTTCAAGGGGATTTGTCTGTTCAAAAGCTGGTTATCGGTCACAAGACAAGCGAGACATCAATACTAGTAATGTAATACCCTACTTTTTAAACCCAGTCTGATTTTGCGATTGAACCGGTTTAACCATGCAGGAACCGAGCCAGAGGAAATTAGAGCGGGTTCCTTATGGGCTATGATGGCACGAGTGACCTTAAACACCAGCTGGCCCGACAAGTCTGAGCCAGTGCCAGAAGAGACGGGAGTGCCCAAGCCGTGTACATGCACCTACCATAAGGCCATGTACGGATAAAACAGGTATTATATCCGTATTTTAAGGTATATACGTATGCTACATCGTATGCCAGGGGTGGGGTTCGTGCCAAGGCCCGAACCCTATAAAAATCCCAAGTTTTGGCCCTCAGGTGGGCGGACAGGTGGGTGCACCCACCCACCTGAGTGACCCATCCATGTGCACTATTCACTTAATTAGGAATTGTATATATAGCTTTATGTTCTTTCTTTTCTTTCCATTTATGTCACCCGTACGTTGGTGAGGATAGTAAAGAGGAGAGAGAAAAGAAAGGGAAGAAGGAAAGAGAAGGAAGAGGAAGAAAAGAGGGATTTCAACGGCGTCGAAGCTCGTTCTTCCCATTCCGCGCTTGGAGAGTGATCTTCAACTCTAGATCTACAGTTAGAGGTAAGCAAAGTTGGGTTTTGTGAACATTCACCATACCCGGGCTTTAAACCCTTGATTCGAGTATGATTTCTTGAGATCTTGTAAATCCCCTTTGAAATGATGAATCTAAGGTTTAATAGATGATTTATGTGTTGATCTTGAAGGATTTGAAGAGATATTGACAAGGTGGAAGAAGCATTGTGGGTTTGAAGTGATTTGGAGGGTTTGGGGTTGTCCTTGAGCAAAGAAGGTAAGACGGTTTCCCATCCCTTGAATCTAACCTAGATCTAGGTTAGAACTATCCTATAAGACCTTGAAGGTGTGAAGAATGGATGGGAAAATCCTCCATTTGATTCCCCAAAGAATGGAGAAAATAGGGAAGAAACAGGGTGTTTCCCGCCAAGACCGGTGGGTGCAACCGGTGGGCCCCTACCCGCCTGTGGGCACCCACCTGAGAAGGCAGGGGGGCCATCGGGCACAATCGGCGGGTGAAACCGGTGGGCCCCTACCCGTCGGTCCCAATCGGTGGGTAGGACCGATGGGCCAGACAGCCCACCTGTCTGACCCACCCGTGTGGCCCCGAGGGTGATCCTCATGTCCGATTGAACCCAAATCGGATGTGTGACCTTCTTTTGACATTCTAAACACGATTTCATCATCGGATTTCATTAATTTTGATCCTAAAATGGTGAAGTACTAACCCCGCTCAACTATGTTAGGTTCACCAAATTCTACCCGATTCGCACCGGATCTCACCCGTACCGAATGGGAATCCTTGTACGCTACAGGTAAGTGGGGAGAGGACGTTTGGCCTTGTTTCAAGGTATTGTTTGGAATTCATTTAAATATATCTAGTCTAGTCATGCCATCATGAATATGCTATGTAGTCTAGTCATCCCACACATTGATGTGCATATGTGCTATGTTTACTTTCCAAATGCCAATTGAATGAGATGTTTATATGTTGAATGTGACATCATTGTGCATGTTGCATTGATAGACTAGATGCCATAGTCGGCTTAGAGACGAGTACATTGGTGGCCCGTGGAATGGGATACGGTGGCACTATGTAATCGTACTATTGTCATATAGGAGCATGCGGTATTAGGATTTTCACCATCCCGTGCTACGACCCTTCCCAACAGGGGTTAAGGTGTTGGGTTATCATTTGGGGGGAAGCAGTGGTCGCGGTCGTCGGGTCACTGTGGCGGTTAGACATAACGCCCGGTGGGTCATGTAGGACAGCCGGCAACCCCGGTGGTACATTCAAGAGGGCCAATCGTACTGCTTTTAAATTGTTGAAGTCAGCACCTTTATTTTCAATCATTTACATTTCTGTTGAGAGCCGGTGGACGGCATTGTCTTTACTTTTTCGAGTACTCACGGTGGGCCTTCTCCGACAGCCCTATGGGCGTATCGCGGGAGGGAGTTCGCGCCTCGTACCCGGAGTATACGCGCACTGTGGTTGTAGTAGCACTAAAACCAAGGACTTAGTAATGTTGCTTAGGTGGATGTGATTTAAAATGTATAGCATGGCATGTAGTGCATATGATGTGTTGTGATGTGTGGACAGCTGTGTGGTCCATCTTTCTACTTACTGAGCTAGTGAGCTCATCCCACGTATACGCCCCTTTTTAGATGATTTTGCAGGTCATACATCTGAGGAGCACGGGGTGGGTCCCACAGTCGAGTTTCCTGAAGAGGACTGGTGGACCCCTGTAGAGTTAGAGCACGGCACTGACTGCTCATGTGAGAGCTGTGCTGCGGGACAGCAGTTTTGAGGCCGTGCTGAGCTCCACTTCTGAGGCCGAGCTGAGCTCTACTACGTGATGCCGAGCTGAGCTCTACTACGTGATGCCGAGCTGGGCTCAACCCTTGATGCCGAGCTGAGCTCCAACCTTGAAACCGAGCCGAGCTGTGTACTCTGATTGTTTTGGTGGATTTCCTTATGTACTTGATATTTGAATTTTATTCTTTTTGTGTAAATATCATGCCTTCGGGCCCAAATGTATATAATTATTGTATCACTATCCGGGTATCAAGTATTATGGGATTATTACAGATAAAACTTAGTCTTCCGCTGATCTGATGAGTTTATATTAGTTGTGTGTATGCTGTGGTGGAATACAGTATCTGATGATCCTGGCAGGTTTGGGTTAACCGGTGTTAACTCGGTCACTGGCCCGATTCAGTGTGAACGGGGTGTGACAAACAGTGGTATCAGAGCGTGATGCTTTGCTCCACTCACAGCATACCATTAGAATCCTGTAGACTCTATAATAGGGAAATGGGGTTGGGTTAATATAAAAGCTTTAAAGATTAAAAGCCAAAGAAAGAAAGTATAAAAAGGGGTTGCATTATATGTTGCATTCATGGCATGCGTGAGTATAGATAAAAGAGGATTAGGTTGGTGATATAACCTATAGAGTACTATTTCGATGAAATTTTGACAACATAACGGCGTAAAATGGGATTTCCAAAAATTTTACACAAATACCTGATAAACAATAGATAATATGAAATAACAATGATCAAAAGTAGCAAATACACAATTAAACTACACAAGTATTCCACATCTGAATTCACCACAAAATCCACTATCCAAAAATATCATTCCATAAATGAATCCAATTACAGCGTAAATACAAGGAATGATAAGAAATGAAATATACAACAAGGTCTATGAAAAGGGAAAACAGGTAAATAGCTGGTGTGGGCAAGCCAAGCCCTCACTGGTCGTCGTCATCATCATCGATGATCACCACGTTCGCCGGAGGCCTAGAGTTGACGTTGAGGCGGTGATCGTAATAATCGAACCTCGTGTTCACCAGCCGTACCTCCCTCCGAATTCGACCAAAATCTGTCGAGATAGCATTGGCCGTGGTGTCTAAGTCCTAACCCAGCCGGAGGAAGGAATCCTCTAAGGTGGCCTGCCTCTCCAGGATGCGTTCCTCCCTGGAGGCACTCTTGTCCAGCCGTCTCAGTAGCTGAACCTGGCCACCCTGCAAGGCCCGCATGGAGGACACCATGCCCTCGAAGTCGTAGGCACCACTCCCAGGTGGTGGGGCTCCATGTGGTGAGGCTGCAGCTCTGGAAGAACTAGGGCCAGGACCTCTCGACCCCTGAGGCGCCTCCTCAGGGATGCCACCACCCATCAGATCCTCCTCCTCGTCCTGAGGAACGTAGTCCTCATCCTCCTCACTGGACTCCTCCTCCATGTGGACGTCCTCCGTAGGGGCAGCCCTCCTACCCCTACCTCTCTGAGCTTCTGATCTCGGAGGTGAATCCATGAGGGTCTGGAGACCCATCCTCAAGAGGTTACTCCGGTCAAACCTATCAGCCGGAGTCTTCCCCTCCTCGCCCCTCAAGTCCACCCCGAAGAACTCGAAGATCCTGGTGAGGATCCTACCATAGGGGAATCCTCCATCCTTAGGGTGGGAAGTGTGGTGCTCCATCGTCTTGAGAATGATGTAGGGGAGGCACAAGTGCTCGCCGCCTCCCTCTGCGGCCATGAAGATGCAGAAAGCGATGAAAGCCGCCATGAAACTCACCTGGTTCCGATGACCTCCTCTGGGGAGCAGGTTGAACTGGACCAACCGGGCAAATAAGCAAACCTCAGGGTAGAAAGACGTCTCGGACTCCGGACGGGTGCTGCTACCGCAGATAGTCTCGTAGATGAAGTCCGACGTCGCCAGGCTCATGAACGGTCCCAGAGGCTTACTCCTGGGAGGACTGTAGTATCGGTGTCCAGCCGCTGATATACCCAGGATGCTGGCCAAGGTGCCCACCGTCAACTGGATGTCCACCCCCTTCACCAAGCTGCTAATGGTGAACTCCCCGTACGGATACGACACCTCCAGGTTGCAGTAGAACCGACGGACTAGCTGCTCGTAGCATGGTCGGTCTACATGAAGAATAGAGTCCCAGCCCAATGCTGAGAACCTCTTCTGAAGCCGAGCCTTGTGGAAGTCCTCGACTACCACGGTCTTCTCCATCATCACTGACCCCTTCAGGAAGTTAGGCCAGTTGGCTGCTGCCTCTGCACTAAGGAAGTGCTCCTCATCATAGTCTGAAGGTCAGACCGGGCAGGTCCTGGTCTCCCTGTGCGAGGGGCTGAAGAGCTGGTCTCCGTACTCTTCCGCTTAGAAGCGGTGGTCTTGCGTCATACGCCAGAGGATGATGGTCCTTTACCGGTGCGAGATGACATCCTGGCAAGAAGAAAAGAAAATAGGGTGAGTACAGCAAGGAAACTGACAGCAGCATTAAAAAGGAGAAATCCAAAACCAAATTCATGCAAAACGGGAACGGTGACAAGCTAGAAACGATAGGGAGCTAATGGATATGATGCACGGTAGGTGCCAACGCAGAGAAACATGCCAAAACAGAAAAATGACAGCAAAAGCAAAGAGCATAAATAAAACGAGGCAATTCAAGTCCAATGCGCAAATTCGAACATAATGGAGAACAACCGGAAACCATAGGACTAAGACGAAATGACATAGTAGTGGGATCACGAAAGTGCAAGAACATACCCAAATAGACTATGGAGTTCTATGAATACAAGTATGGGATGAAAATCAAGGAAACCAATACAAAAAGAGGGATTTTCATGGAAATACATGGGGATTCCAAGCATAATGGATGATTCATGCAATCTAAAGCATATCTAGCACAAATCAAATGGAATGCATCACAGAGGAGTTATCAATTGGAGAAAAGGAGTAAAGAATTCAAGAAACCCCCAAATTTGGAAACCTAGGGCACGATTTGGGGTTTTCTCCAAATGAAGAGATAAAATTCCTATAAACTACAAATGACCACAGTAGAAGCATCACAATCACATGGAAATACTATTCTATGGTGAAAAATATGAAAAGGAAACCCAAAAAGTAAACCTTATGTATGCATTCTACCCCAAACGGAAATTTTGAGAAAAGAAGGAGGAACTTACTTGAAGGAGGGTGAGTTGACTCTTCTCTAAAGCGCCGAGGAGACCTCCAAGATTGCCCAAGGAAGAAAGGAAGAAAGAGAAAGGAGATGGGGAAAGAGACAAACAGAACAGGGTTTGTAGGGCCCTGTTCGTGTTTTTACACGGGCAGGACCGGCGGGTATGACCGGCGGGCCCCTATCCGCCGGTGCCACCCACCGGTTTGAGGCACTAGGACCGGTGGGCCCCTACCCGCCGGTGCAGCCCACCGGTTGTGAAAATTTGGAAATTTTGAAAATTTTTTTTCCTTCTCTCCTCCTAGCATGATTACATTGATCCTCATTATTAATTATTATTCCTATGATTAATGTGCTATGGTCAAGTGGGACCATTGACATATCTGTTGGAGCCTTTGCCCTGTATGAATTAAGCTACGGTTATTTACAGGCTATCATACACTACAACACCTTATGTGATGGCATAAACTTGTGTGCCAAAATCAATTCTACGGTGTTTAACCAGTATGGTGTGTGATATGTTCCAGGTACAGGACTACGATGGTACGTACTAGATCCCGTAGTAATGCCTGAGGTACCTCGCGGGGTCCTCGTCTGGTCGGTCGACCACAAAATCCCAGGGGGTCCCGCTCTGTGGGGCATACCTCACCTCCACTACCTCCAGAGACCCTTGGTCAGGGTGGGGCACATGGGGACCCACCTATGACTACACTCCCGAACCCTCCACCGGTCATTACACCAGGAGATGTTGCTACTATAATTCAGCAGTCACAACAAGCTTTTCAGCAACAAATGCTTCAGCAACAGCAAGCATTTATGACTGCCATCCAGTAACAGTTGGACTTTTCTCAACCGGGTCAACCTCCCCGGGTACTCACTCCACAGGACCCGCCTGTAGGGTCGGGAATGGGACCACAAGTGGGAGTTACAGCCCCAATCCCACCATTCGGTGTTCCTCAATATGGGATGCCTCCTCCATACTCCTACTATCCTGCCTATGCTCCTAACTTCCCGACGACGAGTAATACGTCAAGGGTAGTGGAGTCATTCAAGAGGAACTTACCACCTGTATTCTCTAAGGTGGGGAGTGATCCTCTGGAACCGGATCAATGGATCCAAGAATTAGAGAAGATATTTGAGGTGCTTGAGTGCACGGATGCACAGAAACTCATTTGTGTTGGTTTGCAACTCGAGAAAGAGGCAAATTCTTGGTGGCAAGCCTCCAAGCCTATATTGTTGGCTGCTCATCCAGAACCCACTTGGGAGCAGTTCAAGGAGTTGTTCTTGGACAACCATTATCCGCGTAGCTTCAGAGACCCAAAGGAGACTGAGTTCATGGCCTTAACTCAAGGAGGTAAGACTGTCCTTGAGTACCAACAACAATTCGAGAGTTTGTTCCATTTTTCCCCAAGGCATATGAGGACAGCTGAAGAGAAGGCAGCAAGGTTCCTAAAAGGCCTAAAAGCCTCTATTGGGTCAGTACTTGAGGTCTTAGATTTGACCGAATATGGCCAGATTGTGCAGAAGGCCAAGACCATGGAAGATAAGCAAAAGGGTGAACAGTCCCTCACCCCTGGACTGTGGAAGAGAACAAATCCATTCCCAGATATGGGAAATTCCTCCAAGGCATACCGCGGATCATACAGTTCTGGGCCTATGTATAGGCAGCCCTATAGGCCATCTGGCTACCCTCCTAGGCCAGTTGGTGGTTCGGGTTCCACCTCTTTTCGCCCGAACACTAGTGTGGCACCTACAGCTCCAAGGCCACCTCGACCTCCATCTGCAACGGGTCAAGTGCAGAGGGGCCCCACTCCAGTTCCGACATCTCAGATTCGTTGCTTCAACTGCCATTCATATGGGCATTATGCGAAAGACTGTCGGGCCAGACCAGCCTTGCCCTCCAGTCAACCCTCTGCGTACCGACCTCCCTTAGCTCGGGGAAATCAACCGCAGGGAAGGATGTATGCTCTGTCAGCTGAGGAAGCTGAGGCCAGTACAGAAGTAGTGGCAGGTACATTTTAAATTAAGAAATTCATTATGGTTAATATTGATGACCTGCTGAAATTATATGCATTGTTATACTAGGTATCCTACCCATATCTGGCATACCAGCCTATATTTTATTCGATTCAGGAGCTACTCATTCATTCGCATCTAAGAGATTTGTAGAGAAACTTGGGATGTCACCCAGGTTCCTAGACCATGGAATGATTGTTAGTATGCCTACTGGTAAAGTTGCACAGTTGAAGGAAGTGTATGGGCCGTGCCCAGTGGAAATTAGTGGGAAAATTCTTGATGCGCAACTCATTAAGTTTAATATGCAGAATTTTGATGTTATATTGGGTATGGATTGGTTGTCGGCTCATCGAGCTAATGTGATCTGTGCTGAAAAGCTAATAAGGGTGACAGATGACGAAGGGAAAGAATTGGTATACCGAGCAGATCCCATGACAAGAGTGAAGAAGGTCCTTGTCTCTGCTCTTCAAGCGGTAAAATTGCTAGAAAGTGGATGTCATGGTTACTTGGCATCGGTACTTGATGTTGATGCAAGGATTACACCTCTAGAAGAGGTAAAGGTGGTTAAAGAGTTTCCCAATGTTTTCCCAGATGATCTGATGCATTTACCACCTGAGAGAGAGTTGGAGTTTGCCATAGATTTGACTCCTGGAGCAGCTCCAGTAGCTAAGGCTCCATACAGGATGGCACCAGCTGAATTGAAGGAGTTGCAGATGCAGTTGCAGGAACTATTGGAAAAGGGGTTTATTCGCCCAAGTGTTTCACCTTGGGGTGCCCCAGTGTTGTTTGTCAAAAAGAAAGATGATAGTTTGCGTATGTGCATAGATTACCGGGAGTTGAATAAGCTAACCATTAAGAACCGGTATCCATTGCCACGCATTGATGATTTATTTGATCAGTTGCAGGGAGCCAGAGTATTTTCAAAGATAGACCTTCGGTCCGGCTATTATCAGCTCAAGATAAAGAACAATGATATATCCAAAACAGCATTTAGGACTCGATACGGTCACTATGAATTCCTAATGTTATCTTTCGGGTTAACCAATGCACCGGCAGCATTCATGGATCTAATTAATCGAGTATTTCAAGATGTGCTCGACAAATGGGTAATTGTTTTATTGACGATATCTTGATCTACTCCAAGACCGAAGAGGAGCACACTCAACACTTGAGGATGGTGTTACAGAGGTTAAGGGATCAACAGTTGTTTGCCAAGTACAGTAAGTGTGAATTCTGGCTTGAACAAGTTGGATTTCTGGGGCACGTAGTGTCTAAAGCCGGAATCGAAGTAGATCCCGGTAAGGAGAAAGCAGTAGTAGAATGGGAAAGCCCCAAGAATGTTACCGAAATTAGAAGCTTCTTGGGTTTGGCTGGATACTACCGTCGCTTCATCGAGAATTTTGCTCGGATTTCAGCACCAATGACCAAGTTGACTAAAAAGGGTGTGAAATTCGACTGGGTAGAGGAATGTGAGAAGAGCTTCCAGGAATTGAAAGAAAGGTTGGTGACTGCCCCTGTGCTGACTATTCCTGAAGGCACAGGTGGAATGACAGTTTATACCGATGCTTCCAAAGTTGGTTTGGGTTGTGTTCTCATGCAACGCGGTAAGGTAATAGCGTATGCATCCCGACAACTAAAGGAGTAT
>NC_056562.1:16369654-16377121 GCF_013358625.1 Macadamia integrifolia | reverse complement strand
GGGATTTCAACGGCGCCGAAGCTCGATCTTCCCATTCCGGCACCGGGAGAGTGATCTTCAACTCTAGATCTACAGTTAGAGGTAAGCAAAGTTGGGTTTTGTGAACATTCACCATACCCGAGCTTTAAACCCTTGATTCGAGTATGGTTTCTTGAGATCTTGTAAATCCCCTTTGAAATGATGAATCTAAGGTTTAATAGATGATTTATGTGTTGATCTTGAAGGATTTGAAGAGATATTGACAAGGTGGAAGAAGCATTGTGGGTTTGAAGTGATTTGGAGGGTTTGGGGTTGTTCTTGAGCAAAGAAGGTAAGATGGTTTCCCATCCCTTGAATCTAACCTAGATCTAGGTTAGAACTATCCTATAAGACCTTGAAGGTGTGAAGAATGGATGGGAAAAGCCCCCATTTGATTCCCCAAAGAATGGAGAAAATGGGGAAGAAACAGAGTGTTTCCCGCCAAGACTGGTGGGTGCAACCAGTGGGCCCCTACCCGCCTGTGGGCACCCACCTGAGAAGGCAGGGGGCCATCGGGCATAACCGGCGGGCCCAACCGGTGGGCTAATCGGTGGGCCATCCTACCCGCCGGTCCTAGCAGGGGCCCCTAGCCCAACTGGTGGGTGCAACCGACAGGCCATACCGGCCGGTCCCAACCGGTGGGTAGGACCGGTGGGCCAGACAGCCCACCTATCTGACCCACCCGTGTGGCCCCAAGGGTGATCCTCATGTCCGATTGAACCCAAATCGGACGTGTGACCTTTTGACGTTCTAAACACGATTTTGTCATCGGATTTCATTAATTTTGATCCTAAAATGGTGAAGTACTAACCCCGCTCAATTATATTAGGTTCACCAAATCCTACCCGATTCGCACCGGATCTCACCCGTACCGAACGGGAATCCTTGTACGCTACAGGTAAGTGGGGAGAGGACATTTGGCCTTGTTTCAAGGCATTGTTTGGTATTCATTTAAATATATCTAGTCTAGTCATGCCATCATGAATATGCTATGTAGTCTAGTCATCCTACACATTGATGTGCATATGTGCTATGTTTACTTTCCAAATGCCAATTGAATGAGATGTGTATATGTTGAATGTGGACATCATTGTGCATATTGCATTGATAGACTAGATGCCGTAGTCGGCTTGGAGACGAGTGCATTGGTGGCCCGTGGAATGGGACACGGTGGCACTATGCAATCGTACTATTATCATATAGGAGCATGCGGTATTAGGATTTTCACCATCCCATGCTACGACCCTTCCCAACAGGGGTTAAGGTGTTGGGTTATCATTTGGGGGGAAGCAGTGGTCGCGGTCATCGGGTCACTGTGGCGGTTAGACATAATGCCCGGCGGGTCATGTAGGACAGCCGGCAACCCCGATTTTACATTCAAGAGGGCCAATCATACTGCTTTTAAATTACTGGAGTCAGCACCTTTATTTTCAGTCATTTACATTTCTGTTGAGAGCCAGTGGACGGCATTGTCTTTACTTTTCCGAGTACTCACGGTGGGCCTTCTCCGACAGCCCTATGGGCGTATCGCGGGAGGGAGTTCGCGGCTCGTACCCGGAGTATACGTGCACTGTGGTTGTAGTAGCACTAAAACCGAGGACTTAGTAATGTTGCTTAGGTGGATGTGATTTAAAATGTATGGCATGACATGTAGTGCATATGATGTGTTGTGATGTGTGGACTGCTGTGTGGTCCATCTTTCTACTTACTGAGCTAGTGAGCTCATCCCACGTATACGCCCCTTTTTAGATGATTTTGCAGGTCATACATCTGAGGAGCACGGGGTGGGTCCCACAGTCGAGTTTCCTGAAGAGGACTGGTGGACCCCTGTGGAGTTAGAGCACGACACTGACTGCTCGTGTGAGAGCTGTGCTGCGGGACAGCAGTTTTGAGGCCGTGCTGAGCTCCACTTCTGAGGCCGAGCTGAGTTCTACTACGTGATGCCGAGCTGGGCTCAACCCTTGATGCCGAGCTGAGCTCCAGCCTTGAAACCGAGCCGAGCTGTGTACTCTGATTGTTTTGGTGGATTTCCTTATGTACTTGATATTTGAATTTTATTCTTTTTGTGTAAATATCATGCCTTCGGGCCCAAATGTATATAATTATTGTATCACTATCCGGGTATCAAGTATTATGGGATTATTCATAGGTAAAACTTAGTCTTCCGCTGATCTGATGAGTTTATATTAGTTGTGTGTATGCTGTGGTGGAATACAGTATCTAATGATCCTGGCAGGTTTGGGTTAACCGGTGTTAACTCGGTCACTGGCCCGGTTCAGTGTGAACGGGGTGTGACAAGTAATCCATGAGCTAAGACAATAACAAATTACCAGGCACGTATGGCCATCTATTTGACGGATATAGGAAAGTACATCTGTCGAGACTTTGTTGAGGAGTATAATCATGATCTTCATATATCAGCAACTGTTCATATGATGTGTTCACAGAGGAATATGCTAGACATACATATATGTGAAATTGATTTGGCAGATGACACAGGGATTAGACCTAGATCTACATCAAAATTGATGGCTAGGCAGGATGGTGGGACTGAAAATCTTAGATGTATGATCCAAGATGTTAGAAACTATCTCCGCACTAAAAGGATGTGTGCCTTATCTTCTGGTGAAGCCAGCAGCTTGTTGAAGTACTTTGTGACTCAAAGTAGGATCAACCTCTCTTTTATGTACACATTTTAATTGAATAGTGAGGAACAAATAATTAATATATTTTGGGCTGATCCGAAGATGATCATTGATTAAGCACAATTTAAGGATGTAGTTAGCTTTGACACTATATTTTGCACCAACAAAGATTGTCAGTTGTTTGGGGTATTTATTGGGTTTAAACATCATAGATGACGCACTATATTCAAGGCTACAATTTTATATACTGAGACAGTCGAATCTTTTAAATGGTTGTATGAAGCATTTGCCGAAGCACATGGGAATGAGAAGCCTAAAACCATCTTCACAGACCAAGACGCTGCTATGGCTAGAGCATTAAAAGAGGTGTGGCCTGAGACATCACATGGTTTGTGTACATGGCACTTATGCAGAATGGCATTAAGCATCTGGGAAATATGATGAAGGATGATTTGTCTTTTCTTAAGGATTTCAAGAAATGTATATTCCAATATGAGGAGAAAAATCAGTTTGAGTATGCGTGGTTTAAATTTCTTGATGAATATAATATCAAGAACAATGCATGGTTGTAGCGCATATATGAACTTAAACGTAAATGGGTAAATTATGTTATGGAAAATACATTGACTAGGCATTCGGAGTACTCAACTTAGTGAGAGTCTAAACAGTGAGAGTTTGGATTATTTGAAGTCAAGTTTGGATGTTGTGTAATTTTTTAAGCACTTTGAGAGAGTCCTTAATCAGAAGTGTGAAAATGAATTAAAAACAGAATTTAAAGCAAGAAACAAGATGCCAAGACTTAAGTGTTCAATGTCACTTGTCCAGAAGTAAGCTGAGGAGCTAGACACTCCTACAATTTTTGAATCATTTCAATAGTAGTATAACTGGATGACTGTTTGCTACATCAAAGACCGGAGTGGTAGGTTTCCTTTTATTAAATTTTCAATTGGGAATTTTATGTATAATGTGAATATACAGTATGTTGTAACCCAATTGAAGGGATTATAGCTTGATCTTACAGAAAATTTGAGACAGATGGTATTCTTTGTTGTCATTGTCTGAAAGTTTTGGACAATCTAGACGTAAAGCATATTTTAGATTTTTATATTTTGAAAATATGGACACGAGGTACAAGAAGTATGGTTGTCACTGACAATAGAGGGAAAAAAGTTAACCTGGATTGTGCACAACAGTATAGGCAGATTTGTCCTGAACTTGTTAATATAGCATCAGTAGCTTCAAATACGGCTGAGGGATACGGCTGGTACAAGATGCTACTGCTGAGTTAAGGTTGAAACTTGCAAATATCAGTATCAATGGAACTGATTGCCCACAATTTCCAGTTAATACTAATTTTCCGGATGAAGTATATCATGGAATGCGTATGAAAAATAAAGCAACAAAGGCAAGAGGTGCTAGACGGTCAAAGAGTTGGGTAGAGAAACAAGGGAAAAGAAAGAAAAGTAGAGCTCCAAGTAACACTGAAGGATTGGACATGGAAGCAGGTGGATAATCAGAGTTTGTTCCAAACACTGTACCTGGGGTGGACAACAGATATGGAAGCTTCACTTCTCTGTTGGTGCGTACTTTCGATTTCTGTATCTGTTTACTTTTTTACTTTATATTCAATTTGAACTTATCGTAACATATTTGTTTTCAATATTATTTACAGTAGGATTCTATTTCTTATGTGTCATCTCAAGCATCTGCAACTCATCACCTTTTGGATGAAGATTAGAAGGATTATTTTGCATTTTGTATTTCTGTGCTACAATATACATTTACAGACCTCTGTTTTATCTTTTGGAAGAAGATTTAACTTTATTTTCATTTCAGTGCCATCACTTCCAGGGTCTCTATTTTTATTGATGTTCTTATCTCTCAATTGTATTGACAAGTTTTTTTTGTAGGTAAGGAGTCTTTAGCTCAAACTGGTAGAGCACCTGTGGTAATACCCAGGGTATGGTGGTTCGAATCCACCAAGACTTGATGTCCTAAAGTTGAAACCTTTAGTGCATTATTTATACTTGCTCTGTTCTGTTCTCAGGCCTACACATTATGTATGTATTATGGTATTAAATGTTAGTGATTTTAGTTGCTCTGTTCTGTTATTTGCATGGAAAGGGTATGCAGGATATGAGAAACTTCTACGATAACTTGCTTTCTATAGCTGCTGCCACAACAAATAATGTTAAATATTAGTAGTCATCTAACAAAGCTCAAGTAGAGGAGGAAAAGAGTAATAAATATTAGTATTCATCTAACAAATATAAGTTTTTCCAAATTTTAACATACCCTGACTTGCTGATTTGTGCTATCTCCATTCACTGATATATTTTCTCATTGATGAATGATATACTATATCCTGGTTTCAGGAGAGCATACTTCTTGATAACAAGAGTTCCATAGAATCTCTGAGATGGATGCAAGTTAAGGATGATTTTCTTCCTCTGGATGAAGCTCATATTAGTTCAAGAAGTCAATATGGTGTATCAACATCTTTCAACTATAAAGATGCCTCAAATTCCAATACATTATTTCATAGATGGCTGAAGTTTACACTACTCTGTGGGTTGCTCATGCTGCAAGGCTCTCAACAAGCAGTGGCTGGTCCAGAGTTTGCTAGCGCGTTGCAGCCATTTCCTTATTTGGGGGATCTTGGTGATATTAGCACATATTTTGCTTCAGTTAGGAAAATCTCCTTGTGACTTTTACGACCAATCTTTTATTTATAGCTGTCCTGATACACTTAAATTGCATTCCTTCTTTCTAATATTTCCATGAACAGAGATTACAATGTAACCAACACCAGACTGTAAATTTTATGAAACATTATTCTTCTTGTCGTTATATATTTCCATGAACAGAGATTGCACTTTGGGAGAGTGGATATCTACTTCCATCCACCAGTTCTTTATTCTTTTACTAAAAACTGATAAGAATCAACACAATTGAAAGTTCTTATAGGGACATAATATCTGAAGTTGGTAATATCTGAGGGAGCTACTTGCTTGCTCAGTCCCAAAATAATGTGAGGTGTCTAGTGATTGCAATGTCAAAGAAAATGATGAGATAGGTTTGGTGACATTAATGAACCTGAAGCCATAAGTATCCAGAATGGATAACAGTGAATGAAACAAATTCTTTGTTGTGTGGAAAAGTTGCTTCTTTTGATCAATTCTTTCTCTCTCTAATTAATTTTGTTTCAATGTGAAACATATGAAAAAAAAAAATGTAAGTAGATGTATGGTGTAAAATGGCAGCAATGATCAGACATTGTATTACAATGGTTCTCCCATGTATTTCAATTTCGGACTTTTAGGTTGATTGAGAACAAATATAATAAAGTAAACCTAGAAGTAACACAGTAATTAATTCAAAAACACATGAGGGTAGAAGGATGGAGACTGGTGATGGAGGAAGGGGAGAACACACTTTGGAGAGCGATGTGGGTAGGAGACCGATTCCTGATCCTCCATCAGAGGCGGCTGCAAACATGGAGAACGCCATGGAGAACCCTATTTCAAAGCGCTCCTACGCGAGAGCCGTGGTGAATGCTGCTTGGCCTGCAATCGGTTCTCCCCCAGAACCTATTCAGACAGGGAACATAAGGTGCATTATAATCCCTCAACAAGACTATGAAACTAGAGGCAAGTTTTTTGATTTGCCTTGATTGGTAGAGTAAATTTCAGGTTGATTTCTCTAGATGCCTTGCGTCAAGAAGCAGCTGCGAACTGGAACCTGAGCCAAGGTGTCATTATGCACCCTTTGGGGAAAGGGTACATAATTTTTCAGTTTCACTGCGAAGGGGACAAATCGGCTGTCTGCAGAAGAAGCCCTCTCAAGATATCTAATCAGTTGATCCGTTTCCAACATTGGAAGCCGAATTTCAGCATTCACGAGCGGCAAGCAATAATGAAGCTTGTGTGGATTCGGTTCCCGACCTCCCACTTGAATACTGGCATGACAATGTTCTATTATTGATTGCAAAAGCTGTAGGGAGACCAGTTTCTCTTGACCGTCGGACTCGTCAAGGCTTGATGGGTTATTTCGCCAGAGTCTAAGTGGAAGTGGACATTTCTGAGTCTGAAACCAGAGTGGATGAAGTTGAGGTGGAATGCCTAGAGCCTAGAACAACCACTGTTTTTTTTTTAAGTAGATGATGGTCTATGAAGATGGCATGGACAGATGTGGCTACTGTAAAAAAATCGGCCACCAAGTGGGTAGTTGCAGGCTGAAGAAAGCCTTTGATGAGAAACAAGCCGCTGCTGATAGGGAAGCAAAGCTGCCTGGTGCGCTCTATGTGGAGGAGGAGGTGGGCGGTGCCGCCGAGCATGGTGTGGGGAGGACGCCTACGGTTTACAAAATTTTCCTTCCTTAAATAGGCTTCCTTCTATGGAAAGGAATAATTCTCACGATCAAATTGAGGGAGAAATTCAAGTGGTATTGGATTCTATTAATGGTAATGCCTCTCCCAAAAGATTGATCCAATCTTCCGGGTTGGATATTCAAAATTCAAAAAATATGAATTCTTGATCTGGGTCAGATTCCAGCTCTGATTCTGGATCTGGATCATATTCCAGCTCCGACGACCCATCTGAAAAAGGCAGTGAAACCGAGTCCACATCCATGCCATTTGAGGACGTTGTGCACTCCATGGGCGCTGTTAGCCAACCAGTCACAACAATAGTTAGCAAATTCGGATTCGGGAATTATTCGGGCGGAGAATTATTCGGAATAATTCGATTGATTAATTTAAGGATTCGGTCAAAAAAGCTTACTGGGTTTTGTTTTTTTTTTTTTT
>NC_056562.1:16284225-16369634 GCF_013358625.1 Macadamia integrifolia | reverse complement strand
TTTTTTAAATACTGTTTAAGTGGACCGAATAATTCGGTTTAATTCGGTTCGGTCCAAATTATTCGCGTTTTATATTCACTTTTGAAAAAATCGCTAATTTTACCGAATTTCATTTTTAATTTGGATTCGGTCAGAATTTTTGATTAAATTCGGAAAAATTCGGTTTGATAACACTGGTCACAACCACCTCTTCTCGTCCAAGGAGAGTGGCAGCCTACCAAGGCAGAGGGGGTGCTCGAAAAGACAGTCAATCCTTGGTTGCTAGACAATCATCGACTATGGAGGAAGTGGTTATCTCCTCATTCCCTGGGGCAAGAATTGAGGGTGGCAGAGTTGCCATGACTTTCCCAGTGGTAGAAGCAATTGATCAGGCAATGCTAGATCGTGAAAGAGGAGAACTTGTTGTTGCTCGAGGTGGCAAACAGAAGAAGAAAAGTGGTCAGAACTTAAGGTCTGATAAGAGAATACCTAAGAAGACCTAGTGATGATGAAGCCCCTCTTCTAGAACATCAGAGGAGTGAAGAAGGCAGCAGGTGTTAGCACCTTACGAAATCTTTTGAGGGAGCATTCTCCGGACATAGTGTGTCTTGTAGAGCCTATGGTCCAGGTAAGTTGCTACCCTTTTCTTTTGATAAATAAATTGGGTTACAAATCCAATATTATACACAATTCTCGCGAAGATAAGGTGCCGAATTTATGGATTTTTTTGGAAGCAAAGGGTCCCTCGCCCAACGGTTATCAGTATGTCAGAGCAGTAAATCTCTCTCACTATTGACTGGCTTGGAAGCAAAGTTGGTCTTTCTTTTATCCATGCTAACTCCTTCAAAAATATTCGCAGACATTTGTGGGTGGATCTGAGATCAGTAGTGGAATCTTCCATTCCCTGGTCGGTTATAGGGGACTTTAATGCCACCCTGCTATCAAGTGAAAAAAGGGGTCTGGGAAGATTTAACTTCAGTTCTACTGTTGAGTTCCAGGCCGTGGTGGACTCTTGTCTTCTTATGTCTATTCCTTCTCAAGGAAAGAAGTTTACCTGAACTAACAACCAAAGAAGAGGCCATATTGCAGCTGTGCTTGACCGTAGTTTTTGCAATGGTAAGTGGCTGGATTTTTTTAAGTATATTTCTTAGAGAGTTCTTCAATGTTCCGCCTCTGACCACGCCCATTTATTGGTGATTTCGGATGCCATTCCAAAGCCTAAGAATGTTCCATTCAGATTTCATCATTTCTAGATGGAGAATAATGGTTTCATAAATATCATTCTTGAGGCTTGGAATCATGATGTTCAAGGGAATCCAATTTCTATTCTTTTTCAGAAAGTGAAACGTGCAAAAATGTTTCTTAAAAATTGGTCTAGGGAAACCTTCCCTAACTTTGATAAAGAAGTAGAAAAAGTTTCTTTGGTTTTAAGTTCGGTTCAGCAAGACATAGATCTCTATGGAATGTCTGATGACCTTTTTGCTAAAGAAGCAAATGCCAAAACTGCTTTGTTGAAGGCATCCCAGTTGCAGGAAAAATTATGGTCAGAAAAAGCCAAACTAAAGTGGATGAAGGAAGAGGACTACTACTCTAAATTTTTTCACCTTTCGGTGAAAATGAGAAGATCAAGAAACTCTATTAGTTCCTTAAAGAGGGAGGACAGTGCTTGGATTTCTGATCAACAAAGCATTGGCTCTTATATTGCTTCCTACTATGAGTCCTTTCATGGTCTAAACCCAACCATCTCCCACCCTGATAGTTTACATTGTATCCCTAAGGTTCTTATGGACAGGGATAATGCCATTTTGGATGCTGCCCCCTCTTTTAACGAGATCAAGCAAGCTGTTTGGGACCTCAACCCAGATAGCTCTCTAGGTCTGGACAAGTTCACAGGTCATTTTTTCAGAGGTTCCTGGGATATTGTGGAGGACGATTTTTGCAGAGCAGTGTCTTATTTTTTTAGAAAGGGGAAAATGCCAGATGGCGTCAATAATTGCTTTGTGACCCTCATTCCCAAAGTGGCAAGAGGTTCTTCTTTTGAGAAATTTTGCCCCATCTGCTTAGGCAATTTTTTCTGCATGGTACTTTCTAAAATTCTCGCTTCAAGATTATCATCTTTTCTTCCCAATTTAATTTCAGAAGAATACGGTGCCTTCCAAAAAGGGAAGATTATTTCAGAAAATATTATCCTTGCCTCTGAGTTGGCTAATCTAATGCACTCTGCTGTGAGGGGTGGTGGAATGGGCCTAAAGCTCGACGTTCAAAAGGCATTTGACTCTCTATCCTGGGATTTCCTTTTTGCACATGGATCTCATGGATTCATCTTCTTCTATAATTCTCAAGGATCTCAGTTCTGGTCAATGGAGGCCCTGTGGGATTTTTTAGTGCTGGTCGCGGGCTTCGGCAAGGTGATCCCATCTCTCCCATCCTATTCATTTTAGTAGAGGAAGTTCTATGTAGAGAGTTGAAGAAGCTCTCTTCATAAGGCAAATTAAAACCCCTTCCAGGCCCTAGAGGTGTGTTGACTCCTTTTCACCTTTTATTTGTAGATGATATTTTTATTTTTATGAATGCATATGTAAATTATGTTAAGAATTTCCAAGACTTTTTATCCAAGTATTAGGATTTTTCTAGTAAAAAAATTAACTTGGAAAAAGGTTAATTATTTTTTGGGAAAGTTACTCCTCACAGGAAACATTTCATCAGTGGTCTTTTGGGCATTCAGACTGCATGTCTTCCAACAAGATATTTGGGTGTTGAAATCTTCAAAGCAAGGGTGAAAAAGAATCACTTGCTGCCTTTGGTAGACAAAATAAAAAATAAGCTTGCAGGGTGGAGGGGGAAACTTCTCTCCATGGCTGGTCGTGTGGAGCTCATCAAATCAATAATATCTGGAATTCCTATTCATAATTTCTCCGTTTATTGGTGGCGTCAAACCATTATCAAGATGGTGGAATGGTGGATGATGAATTTTGTATGGTCTGGAAACATGGAAAAGGAAAAAAAAATAGTTGTGAAATGGGAGGACACATGCAAACAGAAGAAAGAGGGTGGTCTGGGGATCAGGAAGCACCGTGATGTCAATAAAGTTGTCTTTGTAAGTTGGTCCAAAAGATTAAGCATGATGATTCAATCATAAGCAGATTCCTAAGGGCTCGCTTTGTAGATAAAGTTGGGTTGTTGAGAAAGGGGTACAAATCATCCTCAATAGGGCCAGGCTTGAAGAAAGTATGGAAATTTGTCTCAGAATCAGAGCGTTGGACGGTGGAAAAAGGAGATAAGATCAATTTTTGGTTGGATAGGTGGTTGGATAGCTCCTCTTGTTGCTAAATCTTCCAACTTGGATAAGAGCTGGTTTATAGGCATTGATGTTAAAGTTTCTGATTTCATTGCAGACAACACATGGTGCTTCCCTCGAGTAACTTCAGTTTTTCTCTCTAACATCTTTGAGAAAGTAAAACTGATATCGCCATCTTAGGAGAATGATATGTGTCACTGGAGCTTATCTTCTTCTGGTTATTTTTCTATAAATTCCACTTGGGAGGAGATTCGCTCCAAAAACCCAAAAGTGGGTTGGTCCTCTCTCATCTAGAATGCTAAGCTGCAGCCTCATCAAGCTACCTTTGGTTGGAGACTTGCTAGAAAAAGACTTCCAACTGATGATGAGGTGCGAAGAAGAGGGATCTCTCTCGCATCTAGATGTGCTCTTTGTGAAAAAGATGTGGAGTCCATTTCTCATTTATTTCTGCACTGTGAATATGTTAGACCAATGTGAGAAAGATTCTGCTCGTACTTCAATACGAGGTGGCCATCTTTTCTCAGCATTGAGGAACTCCTTTCATGGTGGAAGCAACAAGGAAGATCCATGGTTTTCAATCCTGCTTGGATGTGTGGTGCCATTCTTATTCCTTACTTCACATGGCTATAGAGGAATGCAAGAATCCAAAATGATGAGAAAAAAATTCAGATTCAGCGTTTTTCTATGGTCAAGTCTGAGATTAGTATGTTTTCCTTTGTTCATTCAGGTAAACCTCTATCTATTTAAGATCTTATGTATGCGAGTAGAGTGGGCTTCTCATCTGTGCGTCGAACAAGAAGCAAAATTATAGAAATCTTTTGGTGTGCTTCTCCTTCTGGATGGGTAAAGCTAAACACAAATGGTTGCTCCTTGGGTAATCCAGGGAAGGCTAGTATAGGAGGCATCTTTAGAAATGACAAGGCTAACATTATTCATCACTTCAAATCTTTCATTGGTCACAAGACCAACTTTGAAGTGGAATTTATGGTGTTATCCTCGGTTTGGAGAATGCAAAAACTAATAGGTTTCAGAATTTATGGGTGGAATGTGACTCACTATCAGTGGTGTTTCTTCTCCAAAAGGGGCTACTTCCATGGTACTTACGCCAACGCTGGTTGGGTCTGAAGGCATTTATGACTTCAATTTAGTGGAAAATATCCCATTGTTTTCGTGAAGCAAATTCTACAGCCGATTTCCTTGCAAAGTCCGCTGCCCAGATTGAGACTTCTAACCCTATTCTTACACGGCCTGCTATGGTGTCCACTGACCTGTATATGGATGCTATGCATCGCCCTCACTATCGGTTTTGTTGATTTTATTTTGTGAGTCTAGGGTTCCTTGTCTCTTTCTCCTACTGATGGCAATGCCGAAGGTGGGAAAAGAGTCATTGCTCCCCTTTCTCTATTTCTAAGATCTCTTGCAAAATTTTCTCATTTTTGTTTATTAATGTACATGACCTTTTAGCGAAAAAAAAGTAATTAATGCATTCTTTTGCTGACTCAAGCACAAAAAAAAAAAAAAAAAAAAAAAGGAAACACGACTATTAATACATCCCAGTATCACATGTTAAACCAGCTCTTCACTTTTTTGAACCATATTTCTAACTCCAACTCTAGGCAAAAAACAGTTCTTTAAACTTTGTATGGTTCCATAATTAATTAAACTAGTGGTAGACTCCATTAATCTAAAAACAGAACCCATCTCTATGTGAATGAAGAATTCTCCCTCAACTTTAGAACTTCAAGTCTTGGTGGATTCAAACCACCATACACTGGTTATTACCTAGGTGCTCTACCAGTTTGAGCTTTAGACTCCTAACTTACAAAAAAACTTGTTAGTATAATTGAGAGATAAGAACATTAAAACCCCAAGGATTTGGAATAACATGATGGAGAATAACAAAGGATCTGGATCGCTCCTCAATTATTTGGATTATAAGGTTGTTACATAAAAAACATAGCACGAAAAAAATAAGACCAAAATACAAAGGAAGATGGTTACACCATAGTAATGGTTGAGCAACGACTAGTCCACTAGTATTTGGTTGCGCACTTGTGAACTATAGGGTGTTTGAGGCACAGCCGAGATGTCCTGTGTGTTCTTATTAACACTTTCATTTGAATGACATGCCCCAGTGTCTACAGTCTACATGTATTTCCTCGATGTTGGATCCAACCAAATAAAAGAGTCGAGATGTTTATCACCTAATGGACATCTGTGAAGTCGTCGCCCAAGATTCTTGGCCTTTCGAGAAGTCCAGATGACCGTCATCCCTTTACCACAGCTACACATCCACGGTTGTGGTGCATCCATATTTGTTGCAAACCAGTAGTCGATTTAACAGATAGAAAGTTCCATACAACATCTACCATAGATGATAAATGGCATGAAATTTTTTTTTAATAGCATTAGTAAACAATGATGACTGCAATGAAGAAGTTTAACCACTGTCACATATCATTGACTACCCCAATGCAACCTAAACCCCTGCAGTACATGAACTTGCAATTTAACCCCAATACCTGTTTACCTCAACGGGGGGAAAAAAAAAACAACATTTTATGACATCTAATTACATACAAGCAGTCACAAAAATCAATCACAACAATAATAGAAAGACTACTAACAGCATTATGGTTAATGTTGTTCCCTAAAAAGCTGTTGGGTTTGGGCAATTTTGATCCACACACACACACACAAAAAAAAAAAAAAAACCACAGCAGTACATGAAGCTATTCATCGATTTCAGAGAGAGAGAGAGAGAGAGAGAGAGAGAGGTAACAAACAACAGTGCCTACATCGATTACATGAAGCTAAACCATGAAATTTCTTCATCGAGTTTAGAAGAAATATAGCACTAATTTACAAACATAGGGGCGAATCTAACAAACCATATATCTACAAACATAGTGACTATCTAACGAACCATATATCTACAAACACAAAGACTATCTAAAGAACCATATATTTACAAACATAGTCCATAGCTAGTAGAGCAAACAAACATAGTGCATAGCTAAACAATTTAACAGGAAAAAAAAAAAAAAAAACTGCAGCACATGAAATTTCTTCAACGATTTCAGAGAGATAGAGATAGAGAGATAGGAGAAACACAGTGATAAAGAACCAAGCAAAAACCAGATCTGAGATTAGGAGACGCTTACCTGATCTTTCGTAAGAGATTAAGAACCAAGGAAAAATGAACCCTCAGATTAGGGTTATGTTATCAAACCCTAAATAAACCAGACCTTGCTTGCTTACGAGAGAGGGAGACTGTGCTACAGGCAAGAGAGATCAGAGATCGTAGCCACGTCAGGTGCTTCAGGTGAGTGAAGGACCCAATCGATGAAGGACTTCCAGTTCAGCAAGGCAAGAGAGAGAGAGAGAGAGAGAGAGAGAGAACAAAGCGCGAGAGAGGAGGTATAGTCTAATACAAACATCGGCTGGTTTCTTTGTTCTTGATCTGAGAAGGATTCCAATGAAGAGGTTGCAAAGAACAGGGAGTGCGAGAGAGAGAAGAGAGCGCGAGAGAGGAATTTGAAATCGAGATGTGAGTAGGATTTTTGTCATGTTCGACCTAACAGTAAACCAATCGGTTTGGGCTTGGTTTATTCTACCAAAACCGGTTTCATATACTCCACCTTCTCTCACTTCATCCTAGCCGTCCACATCAGCATTGCCACATGTCACCTTCTGCACCTAGAATAACACAGGAATAACAGATCCAAGGATAACAGAGGATCTGGATCCGATTACCCTGGACTTTGTTTGTACTATTATATAATTCACAATTCTCTAAATAATTCCTTTCAAACCTTGTAAGTTGTAATATCTAATACTCTCTTTTTGTAGCAGGCAATAGTGCTTCTTCTTTTTTTTTTTTTTTTTTTTTTTTTTGCAAGTAGGGAGTCGTTAGCTCAAAATGGTAGAGCACCTATGGATTTTCCAAGGTATGGTGGTTCAAATCCACCAAGACTCATGCAAACTCCTTGTCTCTCTATTTGCAGTCAACATGATTTTATGTTCATTAACACCTAGCAATATAAATAAGTATATATTGTTAATACATGTGTCGATTGTCATTAACACGTTCATAATGCAAAAAACATAATACTGTATGATTCTTAACAATTGTCGACGGTCCTCAGCCATTGCTCCTAGTACTTCAAAAGGCTAGCAGCATCAGGACTTCTAGTGGCATTGAACGGTTGGCAGCATTAAGGCATGCATCCCTGGCCATTGGATGTGCACTGGACAGACTTAAGAGGATCTCTTTCCATACAAACAAGCCCATAAAACTTGAGATTGATAATTATGCTGGAGAATGCATTGAAAGGGCCAAAACCAGGTGGGGTTTTAGTAAATAATCCCTGAGTATAGGGATATGAAGGTAAATGTGCCTAATATAAATACTTACACTTACCTTGTCGAAAAACTTTTACCCTAAAACATAATATTGTATGATTCTTAACAATCGTCGACGGTCCTTAGCCAATGCTCCTAGTACATCGAAAGGCTGGCAGTATCAGGACTTCCAGTGGCATTGAACGGTTGGCAGCATTAAGGCATGCATCCCTGACCATTGGATGTGCACTGGACACACTTGAGAGGATCTCTTTCCGTACAAACAAGCCCATAAAACTTGAGATTGATAATTATGCTGGAGAATGCATCGAGAGGGCCAAAACCAGGTGGGGTTTTAGTAAATACTCCCCGAGTATAGGGATATGAAGGTAAATGTGCCTAATATAAATACTTACACTTACCTTGTCGAAAAACTTTTACCCTAAGCGGCTGCTGCTCACTCATCACTCTCATTACTTACTCTTCGTGGGTGTTCGTCAAATCTATTCAGAATACTCAGTATTCTATAAGGATATGAAGGTAATAACTAATTGCTGTTTTTTTTTTTGGATAGGGTTTCATTTCACCTTCATTATAGAACTCTTCTCAGCTACCTTTTGATGTGATTAACAAAGAGAGGTCTTAGATTAAGAAGGAAAAAATAAGAGCCATATCTTGTGAAACAATTTCCAAGAAGAGGGTGGAGTTACTCCTAAAATAAGAGCATGGCACACAAGAAATGGAGGAACGCATGTAGTGTCAATTGTGAACTGAAACCCAAGACAACCAAAACCAGTGGATAAAAATTTATGGTCGATTTGAGTTATTGTTGAAAAAAAATTTAATCCTTTATGGTCGACTCCAAATCAGAAGAACCAAGCCAAACCAAAGTGAAACCTTTTGATGAGGGCAAAGTATAAAGTGTTCATCTGTTTGTAATCAAAATGGCTAAGTTATGGACAGAATTTATAACTATACTTCTAGGTTCATGTAGAACTTATATGTCAGAGGGTGCTTTATAATTAAAAAAAGAAAAAAGTTATTTAGAGGGTGCAAAAATTTAAATTGGCAGTAACCAATTTTAATCCCTCCTAAAATCACGACTTGCCTTGCTCTAATGAGCTAACGTCTGTTGGGAAAAAGAAACTTTTTTCTCACTTATTTGCAAGTTAATTGGGACACACAATAACAATCAAATGTACGGAAAAACATAAACCACTAAACGAATCAACCCAACTGCAAATGCACACAATAATTTAATGAAGAAAACCCTTCCAAGGTGTAAGGAAAAACCATGAGACCTCTACTATAATTAAGAGAGAAATCCCTCTTAAATATACTGGAGGCTATCAAATATCAAGAGAAAAAACCCTCTTGGGTTACAAAACAGATCACCAAACAAAAGTAAAGGTGGATTCACAAAAATATACTACTCTCATCTCAAAACCCGTCGTGACAAATACGGAAAAGCCTCAGTACTTTTCTTTAACCCTTAGACGGAGAGAATGTTGTCACACTGCAACCTACTACAAGGAACACAAGAGAGAGCACATTTTCTTCCTTCTTTTTCTCCTCTTTCACTCATGACAAAGACAAAGCCAAAAGAGATCTTCTTACCTAAGAATAGTATGTACTCCCCCTTTTCTCTTTCTTTCCCTTCTATAGAAAATAGAATCAACATTGAGTTGGTTAAACAGTTGTAATTATAGGGCCCGTTTGATAAAGTTTCAAGAAACTCGTTTCTGCCGTTTCTGTTTCCAGAAACAGCAGAAACGGAGTAAAAAGCGTTTGATAAAACTGTTTCGTTTCACTTATTTTCAGAAATAGAAATAGAAATTTTTACTTTATTTATGGTTCAAGAAACGACCTAGGCGAAACAAGTTGAACTTGTTTCGCCGTTTCTGGAAACGACTTGTGGTCATTCTTTCATTGGTTACTATCGACTTCTAAAAACATGACTTATCAAACACCTTCAATTCCGTTTCTGTTTCTAGAAACGGAAATTTATGTTTCTGCCGTTTCTTGAAACAGAAACGGCAGAAACGTTATCAAACGGGCCCATAGTTGCTTCACACTTTCCCTTCCTATTACGTGAGAAAATAAGGGGTTTGAGAAACTCTCACTGCCTCAATTGTTATAGGTTATGTGTCCACTTTAATGATGTGAGGAGGACCTACCAAACTCCCTCTCCGACTCATGAGAAGGAATCTCCCAAGTTTGCCATGTTAACATCTGTGTATCCCTTTAACATAGGCTTTTCACTATGACGAACATCATACTTCTGTAAGAGTACTAATATGGCCAAATTGATTGCCCAGTAGGGTAAGGACACGCGTCGCCCACCTGGACATGTGTCACCCACCTGATAGAGGCTGCAAGGACTCTACCACGTCAACCACGTGAAGAGAATATTCCCCACGAAAGGGATAGGACGTATCCGAGTAGGACTCTAAAAGGAAAGGAGGTGGACCCGAGGAGGACTCCTCCAAGGAAAAGGGAAACCCTAAACCCTAAGAGCTATATAAGAGGGCCCGAGAGGAAGGAAGGAGGTAAGCATCAATATCCACACCATTACTCCTGTAACAAAAATTGTGCGACCGATCCCTAACTTGAGCGTCAGAGGACTAACCCCGGACAAAGCGTCGGGCCTCTGTCGTCTGTGCTTGTGCAGGATCAGCTCATACGAATTTTCGACAGCAACAGATTGGCGTCGTCCGTGGGAATGACAGTAATGGTGGGGAGAACCTACAACCGTAAGAAGACGACAGCAGCATCGAACATGAACATGGGGGAGGAGGAACCTTCAGGAGGGCTCCCTCCCTCGATGAAAATTGGACGAGAAAGGGGCAATGATGATCGGGAAGGTTCCGTGAGGTACCAACGTTCGGCCGGATATTCAGTGTGCAGAGATAGTAATCCTCCGCCCCCTCCTGAAGTGTAGGAATATATGACAAGGGAGTAGTTCGAAGCCCTCCAGGACAAATATGACCGAATGGTTGAGGCAATGAAGGAGGTTTCCAAAACTGTCTCTCAGAAGACCCGCGGAGCACCGCAAGGCCCCCACATCCAGCCCGAGAGAGCTCGAGACGAGGACCGAAGCAGTACAGGATCGATAAGGTCTGGTCATAACTTTCAGAACCGAGCAACGAGGGAAAGTCCCGCACCCAGGGGAAGGACGCGGCGTGCCGCCAGAGACCCACATGGGGAGCTATGCCAAGGAGATGAACAGAGACATGAGGACTCGGGGTTAAAGCAGATGATCCTGGACCTGAAAGACGAGATCAAGAAGGTGGCAGAAAACCAGACGGGAGCTCGTGAGCCAGACCTCACTAATGACACGACTCTAGCTGATGAGGTCATGAGGGACCCGCTCCCGATCGGCTTTCTCCTGCCCAAGTATGACACTTACGACGGGACTGGGGACCCCGTCGATCATATGGAAGGCTTCAAGGTCGCCATGCAGTTTCATCGAGTCTCAAAAAATATTATGTGCAGGGTCTGTACTAGTCGACAATAAGGAAGGACGCGGAATCATTAGTCAAGAAGTGCGTCAAGTGCCAGATGTTCGCCCCCGTTCCCAGGCTACACTCTACCGAGCTCTCATCTCTATCGAGCCCAATACCATTTGTTATGTGGGGAATCGACATCCTGGGCCCATTCCCCCTGGCCACGAGACAAATTACATTTGTTGTGGTGGCGGTAGACTACTTCACGAGATGGGCAGAAGCCGAAGCACTGGCGACGATAATCGAAAAGAACATAAGGGACTTCTTCCAGAGGGCGGTAGTCTATTGATTTGGAATCCCTCGGGTTGTGGTAATGGACAATGGAACTCAGTTCGCCAACCCGACCTTCGGCTTGTTCTGTGATGCCCTCGGCATTGACCACAGGAAAACCTCTATCGGTTATCCACCGACCAACGGGCTGACAGAGGTAACCAACCGTACACTGCTTCAAAGAATAAAGAAGAGACTGGATGACGCCAAAGGACTATGGGAAGACGAGTTGCACCACATCCTCTGGGCCTACCGTACAACTGAGAGATCGGCCACCAGAGAAACACCCTTCATTTTAACTTACAGCACTGAAGCTGTACTTCCAGTGGAGATAGGGGTCGTAACCCATCGGATTCAGTACTACAATGAAGAGGAAAACGATGGAGGGCTCCGAGCGAATTTAGACCTCTTGGCCAAATTCAGGGACACCTCGCAAGAAAGGATGGCCGCTTAGCAACAAAGGGTTGCGAGGCACTACAACACCAAAGTTCGAAAGAACGAGTTCAGAATGGGTGACCTCATCCTCAAAAGGGTTGAAGTATCAGACCCGAGACATCAAGGGAAGCTAGCTCCAAATTGGGAAGGTCCCTACAGAGTCTCAAGGGTAATACGACCAAGGTCCTATCACCCGCAGACTACGGGGGGAGAAAGGGTATCCCGATCGTGGAACTCTGAGAACTTAAGAAAATTCTATCAGTAGTGAAGTAGCAAGTACACTTATTTTTGTAATTTTTACAATTTTTTCTCCTATGCACTTTTAAGTTGTAATTCCTCATCCTAAACTCTGGAGGATCTTATTCATGAAAAATATGAAAGCTGGTTTATGGCAATTGAGAGGAATTCTCCTGTTTGGTGACCTTAACTCTGCCGAACGGATACAACCGAAGGTCCTCACCTCGGTGGAAAGCTCAGGCAACGCTGAGCCCAGCTGACCGAAGGTCCTCAATACGGTCGGGGGCTCAGGAAAAGGTCAAGCCGAGCTGACCGAAGGTCCTCACCTCGGTAGGGGGCTCAAGCAAAGGCTGAGCGAAGCTAACCGAAGGTCCTCACCACGGTCGGGGGCTCAGGCAAAGGCTGAGCCGAGCAGATCGAAGGTCCTCACCTCGGTCGGAGGCTCAGGTAAAGACCGAGCCGAGCTGATCGAAGGTCCTCACCTCGGTGGAAAGCTCAGGCAACGCTGAGCCCAGCTGACCGAAGGTCCTCAATACGGTCGGGGGCTCAGGTAAAGGTCAAGCCGAGCTGACCGAAGGTCCTCACCTCGGTAGGGGGCTCAAGCAAAGGCTGAGCGAAGCTAACCGAAGGTCCTCACCACGGTCGGGGGCTCAGGCAAAGGCCGAGCCGAGCAGATCGAAGGTCCTCACCTCGGTCGGAGGCTCAGGTAAAGGCCGAGCCGAGCTGATCGAAGGTCCTCACCTCGGTTGGGGGCTCAAGCAAAGGCCGAGCGGAGCTGACCGAAGGTCCTCACCTCGGTCGGGGGCTCAGGCAAAGGCCGAGCCGATCTGATTGAAGGTCCCTACCTTGGTGGAGAGCTCAGGCAACGCCGAGCCGAACTGATCGAAGGTCCTCACCTCGGTTGGGGGCTCAAGCAATGGCTGAGCCGACCTGATCGAGGGTCCTTGCCTCGATTCGGGGCTCAGGCCAATGGCCGAGGGGACCTGACCGAAGGTCCTCAATTTGGTAGGGAATGCTGATGGTCGAAGGATCTACCCTCGGTTGGATCTTCGAATCAATACCAGAGTTTAAAAGACCCTTCAGCCGGAGCTGAGGGGGAACACAACACTTGGTGAAAACCACACTTGTTCAAGATCCCTTAAAAGTCCATAGCCCTCGAACTCGGGAAACCTCTCGAATAAGCCGAGGGAGCGGGACCGAGCCGTGCTAAAGTAGATGTGCAGATCCTTAGGCTGCCAACAATGGGTTTCGACCTTCTTGCACCTACCTACGGGCTAAAGATCACCTTACCCGAAAGAACGTGAAAAAATGGAAGTCGAAGCATACGAAGGGAAATACATTCATTAAAAAAGACCCGAAGGTCGAGAGTACATGAAAAGACCCGAAGGCCGAGATTACATGAAGAAGCCTGAAGGCTCATATCAAAAACAAAAAGAGCTCAAAGGCTGAGCCAAGACCCAGGGTGGCTTCAGGGGGCGTCCATCGGATTCACGGCCTCATCCTCGACATGGTGGGCCTCTCGATCAGAGCCATCGTGACTGGGAGTTGGAGGGACCTCGCATTGCGGCTGAACCTCACCTTCCTCACTGCAGCCTCCATTGTCGGCATCGGCAGCCTCGGTGGCTGATGGGGCCGCCTCAATACACTCCTCTTCGAAGATGAGCCCGTTGTCCTCGAAAGAGACCCCTGGGTAACGCTCGAGGACCCAGTCTCGGACCTCGGTAGCACCCATTGTGAACCCAGGGGCGATGGCACGTTTAATCTCTTCCCGAAAGTCCTCGGAGGATCTATACTTCTCGGCCCCTCGGGCCTCGGCCTCCTGAACCCTTGGCTTCATCTACGACTTCAACTTCGCAAGCTTTCGATCGCATTCCTGGCGCATGAGGAGGAGGTCCGTTTCCAAGTGCTCCACCTTCTCGAGGAGAACCGAACGCTCATTCTCCAGGACCGACTTCTCTTATTCGGCAACCTCGGGATCTCGGCCCATAGCTTCAGCCCGAATCGCCAGCTGACCCATTTGGTTTTGGGCCTACATGAGACACCGATGGTCAGAATGTTGGGATGATAAATAAACAAAGGTTAGAGGACCGAAGCTTACCCCGGCCATGAAGATGCAGGTGCTGGTTATCATAGTCGTCGTCCCTTGTCGTTGAGCTTCGGTGGCATCTCGGGGAAGACTGCTCTTCATTACCAGCTCATGAGCAACATGCCCGACTGACAAGGTGTTGTCTTCCTTGACCGACCACTGAGGGACAAATCCAACTTCGGCCCTCAAGTTCCCCACCCTCGGGGTTCTAAAGTCCGCAACGGGGGAGGAGTCTCGGGCAGGCATGTTATGGCCCGAAGCAATGAGGGCCTGGACTGCCTCGGTGCTTGGTCCCTCGCCCCTAGATCTTTTCTTCGGGGTCTCGGAGGAGGGCCCCTTCTTCTCTTTCCTCTTTGGCCTCTATTGCTGCTGGGCATCCCGCGCCCTGGCCTCCCTTATTTAGGCTTGCCTCGCCGCTGCGACAGCCCTAGCCTTGGCCCTGGAGATTTGCACTTCATGAAGAAACGAAGGGAGTCAGTACGAAACACCGATGCCCGTGGAAAATAAACTTGGGATGGCCTAACTCACCCGGCCTAAGCCCGAATCTGAACAGGATGGCGTCGAACTTAAGACAGTCGGCCTCGACTGGAGGGCAGGTTTCTTGCAGCCTCGCCATCGCCAACGACTCCTCATCTGCCTCGAAAAGGGAAGGGGCTGAGTTCATCGCCCTCAGGTCAGGGATATCCCAGACGGTGCCGAAGGGCACCCCCTCGAACGACCTCACGAAGAAGAATTTCTCCTTCCACCCGTGGATTGACGTCGGGTAACCACTCAGCAGCCGAAGGTCCTTCCGGGGGCAAAAGTAGTACCAGTCCGAAAGCCCCTTACAGGCCTGAAGGAAGAAGCAGTTGATGAAGAGAGGGAGGGAGAGAGGCCTTTGGTGCCTTGAGAAAAGGACGACGAAGTTGAGCACCTACCGCCATCCGTTCGGCGTCAGCTGGGTCAGACAAATCCCATAGTGCCGAAACACTCGGGCGAAGAAGGGATGGAGGGGAAGCCGAAGGCCGGCCTTAAACACCTCCTTGTACAAGCACAGCTCTTCAAAGTTCCGATAGCTGGCTCGGTCAGACGATCTGGGCAGTCGGAGCTCCAAAGCGTCTGAGATACCGAAGGAGGCCCTCAGCTCCTCCAGTTCTGGCTCATCCATGGTGGATATGATGTGGAGAGCCTCCACCTCTAAGGGTTCCTGGGTTTGGGCTCTGGAATCGAGCATCCTTTCCCTAAATCCTGCACCGTTTGAGCCACCCTCGGACCCAAACGGCGAAGCCGCAGACGATGAGTTACTGGCAGAGGGAAAATCGGTGGAGTCTGAGGACATCCCTCGGACCTCCCCTGGACTCCGACGCCTATGGCTAGACCTTGTCCTTTCGGAAGACGACGGACTGTAGCCCGACGAACAAGACAATGAACTTACTTTAGAAATGTTGCTAAACTAAAAGAAAGCCGAGACCGAGGGTAAGCTCTCCGAAAGAAACACTGAGACCGAAGGCTCTCCGAGGGAAAAATAAAAGTGCCCCACAAATGGACCCCCACACTATATAGATGGAAGAAAAATGGTACGACTACCAGAGCATTAATGGCGCCACCACGTCACCGAGTACCAACCCTCGAGGTTTGCGCCTGAACGGACCTGATCGAAGGTCCACACCTCGGTTGGGGGCTCAGGCCAAGGCCGAACGGACCTGACTAAAGGTCCTTACCTCGTTTGGGAGTTCCGGCCAAGGCCGAACGGACCTGATCGAAGGTCCACACCTCGGTCGGGGGCTCAGCCAAGGCCGAGTAGACCTGACCAAAGGTCCTCACCTCGGTTGGGAGTTCAGGCCAAGGCTGAACGGGCCTGACCGAAGGTTCACACCTCGGTTGGGGGCTCAGGCCAAGGCCGAGTGGACTTGACCAAAGGTCCTCACTTCGGTCGGGGGCTCGGGCAAGGCCGAGCCGAACTGACCGAAGGTCCTTACCTCGGTTGGGAGTTCAGGCCAAGGTCGAACCGAACTGACCGAAGGTCCTTACCTCGGTTGGGGGCTCAGGCCAAGGTCGAGCGGACCTGACCAAAGGTCCTCACCTCGATTGGGAGTTTAGGCCAAGGCCGAACGAACCTGACCGATGGTCCACACCTCAGTCAAGGGCTCGGGCCAAGGCCGAGCGGACCTGATCGAAGGTCCTCACCTCGATCAGGAGTTCAGACCAAGGCCAAACCGAACTGACTGAAGTTCCTTACCTCAGTTAGGAGTTCAGGCCAAGTCCGAACGGACCTGACAGAAGGTCCTTACCTCGGTTGGGGGCTCGGGCAAGGCCGAGCTGAACTGACCGAAGGTCTTCACGTCTGCTGACCGAAGGTCTCGGTTGCAAGCAGAACTAAAGTCGAAGCCGAAGGAATAAGGCCAAAGGGATGCAAAAAAAAAAAAAAAAAAGAAGAAAAGAAGAAAGAAAAGAGAAAATATGACGAAAATTTTGATTACTCCCACAGGAAGAGTCTCTTGGCGGGAGTAAGGGGGCTCCTGATACGGCCAAATTGATTGCCCAGTAGGGTAAGGACACGTGTCGCCCACCTGGACACGTGTCACCCACCGGATAGAGGCTGGAAGGACTCTACCACGTCAATAGCGTGAAGAGAATATTCCCCACGAAGGGGATAGGACGTATCCGAGTAGGACTCTAAAAGGAAAGGAGGTGGACCCGAGGAGGACTCCTCCAAGGAAATGGGAAACCCTAAACCCTAAGAGCTATATAAGAGGGCCCGAGAGGAAGGAAGGACGTAAGCATCAATACCCACACCATTACTCCTATAACAAAAACTGTGCGGCCTATCCCTAACTTGAGCGTCAGAGGAGTAACCCCAGACAAAGCGTTGGGCCTCTGCCGTCTGTGCTTGTGCAGGATCAGCTCATACGGATTTTCGACAGCAACAAGTACCTATGATATTTTGCCAATCTTACAACATGGTTCCTTTGCCTCTGTATTTTGTATGCACCATTCCATTAATATTGCATGAATAAGGGGATGAGAATACATACATGGGGGACACCATACTTGGGTGTATTATACTTCCTCAAGTTGCCTCCGTACCCTTATTAGGGCTCAGGTTATCACGTAATTCAAGAGTAAACAAGATATGTACAAACCAGTCTAGAGTACATATTATATACATAATGTACATATACTTTATATATACCAATGTTAGTATATATAAATGTTTGGGTTAGCATATGTTATAGTTGTATACCTTGTACCATATTTCACTGTTTATATACTATAACATGATAGCCTACATGCATTATGAGCAAGAGAATGTTGCATGTCTACATGGCTACTATGTCGACGTACAAGCCAATGGAAGATTACATAGAGACATCTTCAATGCACTGTGGGGGTTGCAGTGCAATCTTTGTACACCTGCCTATGTCTAGGCGAAGAGGACGTAGGTGAGCAAAATTCTTTGTTCTGTACATAACATAGCTAGTGTAATTAGCCACACACACTTTATATTGCTTTCCAACTTGGTTACTTAGAGATTAGGGTTAGCTTTTGGTGATGAAGAGGAAAGAGTGATGTGAGATCCAAAATTGTCTAAAAAAACAATAGTTTTATAATATCAATCTTTAATTTAAATAATTTAATTGAACAAATTATCATAAAAACAAAAATGAAACAAACATTGGATGGGTTATTTAATAAATCCAAACCCAATCTTAAGCAATCTTGTAACTTTCTCAAAATAATATAACACCGACACACTAAAATGTCTTCCTCAACACACAATATAATCAATAATTGAATAGAAGCCACTCGTGATTGCCGTCCACCCATAGAGATAAAAGTCCCGCTTGAGAGAGAGAGAGAGAGAGAGAGAGAGATGATCTTATCTACAGTCACGGGATCAATTACATGTGATCTAAAAGCAAAGCATATCTTTTACATAAAGGACGTTGGGTCTCTTTCTCAATGGGGTGGGGGTGGGGGTGGGGTGGTGGGGTCCAAGATGCATCAACCTAAAGAATGTTTCGCCTTATTTCAAACAGCACTCCTAAACTCATCATATCCAACCTTCCCTTTCCAGTGGGCCATTTCTACTGCCTTGTGGTTATAGGGTTTAAGCTTAATTACTTTGCCAATAAATTTGCCTAGTTGTCATATTTAGTCATAGATGCGTCCCTATCAGATAATTTAACTGTTAATAACGAACACTACAACGGCAACTGTCAAACCCCACCCTTTTTTATATAAAATTTATCTAAGAGTATTCTCATAATAATGCTTGCATACTTCACCGCATTTACATAAATACCCAAAATACATTTTTCCCTTTTTTTTTTTTAGAAATATACATTTTTCCCTCTCCAGTGTAGGAATAGGTGCCAAGCCCTAGCTCGAACCAAAGAAACCAAACAAACCAATTAAAACCAAATAAAATCAAAACCAATTCGAACTTCGGAAAGAGTGATTTTCATATAATACATATGATGTCTCAACGGCTCTTTTTTTTTCTTTTAAAAAAAGTCTCAACGGGTGACCCCATTGTGCATTAATTGAATTGTGCTGTTGCAACATATTGAGTGAATTATGTTAGATTTTTCAAGACCTAAATCAAGTTAGGTTAAATTAAAAATAATAAATCAGAGTAAAAAAAAAAGAGAGGCAAAACGATATAACTTGATAAGAAACATTTATGAACTCGAAATTTTTTTTATTATATTTTTAAATATATTTACAAGGTAAATGAAATCACTGAGACCAAACAATAAGAGAAACTAAAACCAAACCAAAACTGACGAATAATTCTTATATTTCGATTTCACTCAATTTCATATCAAAACCGATCATCGAATCGAAACCAATCCAAACCGATTGACGTCACCAACTTCAGTAAAGACAATAAATGAATGAAATATAAAATACAATTCCCGTTAAAATAGAACCCCACTGATACTGAAACTTAAACTTTACAGTGAAAGCCATCATTATTTCTGGGCCCACTACCAAGCATCTTATTATTAATCATCATGTCCATCGTCATTAAAAAGAAAAAAAAAATCGTCATCATACAACAGATGTGTAACAGGGCCCACCAAACATGCAACTGACCCAGAGAAAACCAACGTCATGGACGGCCTAGATCGTATCCCTCTACGTCGCAGAAATGATCGTTCACTTAATACAGGTACGAAATACATTTTGTCAGCCAGTGGAGATGATGAATGGCATGGGCCCCACCTAATGGGAATGGTCCAGGTTGGTCCAGACATTTGAACCGATGTGCGGTCGAACCACGTGATTATTCTAAAAAACAGGAAACTGTAGAAAAGCGCCTAAAAAGCGAGAAGAACCAAGAAAGCGTGCGCTGCCACTACTAACAAGCGCCACGCGTAGACGTACGCCTGTAAGTACAAACAGATACTGCTGTCCAGCTGGATATAGTACTGTAACGGTCATAAGTTTTAAAGCTCCAGCTGGATATAGTACTTGCGGCGCAGGTTAGCACCCATCACTCGAACCGTGAAAGATAAGCTCGAGATACACGTATGAATATATCCAAAGCGGTACCACACGCTTGAATCCGTGGATGTAATTCACACGTGCGGAACCAAAGCGGAGCGGAGGGGAAGGGAGAGTAGGGAAGCCGAAGAGGCGAGGATTGAGAAGAACCAGATAATGCGGATTAGAAATCACCAATTTTTCTGTGAAATCGAGATTTCCGAGCTTTTTCCCCGAGCTCCTGCAAGTTCCGATGGCTTCGGATCGCCAAAACATCGCCTTTCTCCAACTCTAGAAATCGCCCGAGATCGCTGGCATCGGAAGATAAATCTGTACTAAGAGAGAAAAAGAGAAAATTAGATCACTAAAATCAGAAACCGAATCCGTACTAAGAGAGAAACAGAAAAAAGATAAGCTATGGATGACGGGAATGACGAAAAATATCATCAATGGTAGCTGCATTTTACCTGGGAGCTTCAAAGGATGTCGAATGTCTTTGAAATGAGCTAAATCTGCAAGGAAATGAAGATCGAAGACAACAATTAGGAACAAAGGATTAATAGCGATCTCCTCCTAAATAGCACTCGCTGCAGTTGAATTTGCTCACCTTTTGTTGATGGATCGTAAGAACAAAGGTAAAGAACAAATAAACAGAAGAGTGTGAGGATAGGTATCAGATGTATGAATTTCTCAGGCCAAGAAACCGTCGATCTGTGCAATTTCTCGGCCTTATTGTTTTCTTCGTCTTCAGCTGTAGATGTTCCTCCTCCGCTCCTTCGTTTTTGCTGTTCTTCTTCGAGCTTCATCCCCTCCTTCGCTCCTCCATGGCTGTGGAGCTTAGTTCCAGGCGAGCCTATAGACTGTCGTTGCATGCTCAGAGAGAGAGAGAGAGAGAGAGAGAGAGAGAGAGAGAGATGCTGCTCAGTGGCGTCTTTGCTGTCCGAGCTTTTAACGGAAACCGTTCCTTTGCGGAGCTTTTATATTTCCACAATCGCCCTTGGGAAAGATACGATTAGCTGGAAAGTTCTGGCATCAAATTAGGTTTGGGTAAATTACACTTGTGCCATCAACGGTCAGAGAAACTAGACCTAAAGTAATCCATTTTTTTTTTTTTTTAATGAAAACAAACGAGGCTTATACTAAGACAAAATGATTAACAATAATGTCATAAACACTTTCCTGCACATTTAACGGCCAACCGCCCATTCAAGCCATGATTTCCACTTAAATCGTAAATACATATGTGGAAAATCGAATATGAGATCGTGTACCTATCCACATAATCTCCAATTCACCTTAATCATTTGGGTAACCCACGGATAGGTATGCTAAATAAGATCCTTAAAATATGGACAAAGTTTTCATTCACTAAGGTCACCAATCCATTTCACATCATAAAATAAAGCTCACAACTAGTTTTTTTTATTTTAATTTATATATCGTTATTTTAGGTTTCATATACCCCTATAAGGTTTTAGTATTTTTTTTTTTCTTAAAAAAACCCTGATGCGTGCATTTAAAGCATTCATGGTGAATGGGTGTAGGAAACCCAGTCCTAAAGTCTTAAAATTACTATTACAAATCGTAATAAAAATAGGAAAAAAAAATACCCACTTGTGTGTATCTACGCCTAGACCGCATGCGCTATGCAGTGCCCCCCACCCTATGCACTGAACCTCTGACTAACCTCCCATTAGTCTGTGTAATAGTGCAGTAGCCATGCAAGCGGTTAGCATTTTCATTCCTTAAAAAAAAAATATATCATAAATGTTTTGAATATCCAATAAAGTTTTCAAACACCCCACGCCCCATTCTAGGGATGTAAATGGATCGGATACAGATCAAATTTGAATCGGATGTGTTCGGATCTGAATATTTCCTGATCGAATATAGATAACTCTAAATGAATAAGGATACAGATCAAATTCAGATTTTCAACTATTCGTTTACTCTCTGACTTGTGTAATCCGGAACTTCCTCTACCCAATGAATATAATTTGGTCTTAATTTATCTTTCTATGTTGTTTTAATTCTCCTCCTCATTCCGTAGAACTTTGTTTAAACTTTAAGAACCCTTAAAATCATTAATTGATTATTTAATCGAATCAAATAATTATTTTATGGACAATTCAGATTTTAGTTTAGATACCTTTTGACTGGATACGAATACAAATTCAAATTCAAATTCAAATTCGGATTTGAACTTTCCATTTATATCCCTACCCCATTCAGTACTTTTCTGCTTCGGAATTAGTTTTTCATCCTCGCACTTGTAGTCCAGGCGTCAGTTACTCGGTATCCCGTTTACAGACTTGCTTTGATTCATTGGAGAAGGCCCTGGCCCGAATCTGGATTTCTTCTCCTGCCATGCCATGATCAAGAGCCAAAAACATGATTGCTATGTAACCAGACAAAGTGGAGGCTGAGAAAAAATCCATTAAGGCTGATGAGTTTCCAAGCCCATTCATAGTGGGCCAACGATTGCTTTAGTTTTGAGGCCAATTGGTTAAACCTTTAGCATTGCCCCTTAATGCACTCTCCCATAGGAATCTGCTCGTCACAGAAGAACATCCGAAAAATTTAAAAGGAAATCCATTCGCCTAATATGGGGAAGGAAGGTGAGAGTCGTGAGACGGTACATGATAATGATGTAGTTCATCAAGACTTACTACAAAATATATACGAAACGGGTGGATTTAGATTTTTTCCAATATTTTTTCTTCTAATTTTTTTTTCCAACCTCTCACATGTTCACGAACCAACTCCTAGGTGTGCAGCCTTATATGATTGGCATGCAGCCCTATGGTTATAGAGGTTTGAGAGTCATTGGAGATAAAGCATCCCAATCCAGGGAAATGGAGGGCTCACAATCAGGGATTTAAAAACATACTGGGGGATTGAATCTCTGAATGGGTCAAAATTGGTCCCAAAAAAAAATGGTGGGAATCAATGTTGGTGTACGATGTCTTGTATTTTGTCGCAGTTTAATTCAGGAAGTGTTGGTGCAGATACCTCGACAAATAGGACGACGGTCCTATAAGTGGGTCATGGGGGTTGCAAGGGGACAATAGGCCCCTTGCATAATGGGGGTGTAGGGGGGCACATGCAGCCCCCAGTTCGAATTTTTTGTTTGAAGGAAGTTTTGTACTTTTCGGATAAGGGTTTTTCGTCATATATTTGTAGCGATGTTTTCTTTCTTAGTAATGCAAACAATACTGAGAGATGTGAGGATGAACATTGTAACAATATTCTCCATTGATAGTGAAGTAGGATCTCATCTCACCGAGAACGTAAGCAATCTTGCCAAACGTCATAAATCTGTGTCCATTGTTTGTTCTTATTTTTTTCATTTTCTTTTGCATCATTTTAATGTTACATTTCTACAATCCATGTAAGTAGATAAAATTTATCAATGTATATTCTAATAGGAATTAACCGATTTGACCGATTCAATTCCAATTTTTGAAACCATGCTCACAATATCTATACGCTAAATCGTTTTCACCATACCCGTAGCAACTCCATGTGACCATTTTTTTTCTGATTCAAATAATAATACAACATATGCACGTGACATTGTTGAGGTCTTTAAATGTTTGATAAAAAAATGGGAAATGGAGTCAGTAGGAATTAATGAAAAATGTAAGAAATAACAAAAACCTCACAAATGATTGACCTAATGGTTGAGACCATGTGGCAGTTCACTGCTGATCCGGATGATAATCCATTACATACACGTGCAATGGTTGACCTCTGAAATATATTTGATTAATGTTGGAGAAAGCTGAGGAAATGGGTTCAATAGGTAACAAAAATTTCGTAAGTGTGGATCATATAATTGGGATAGATAATCAAATATAATAAGGAAAGATGCAAAGAAATCACCTGTATATCAATGATAAACTCAAATCATCAATTAATACCATAGAAAAATATAAAGTGTAAAGTATGGCTTCCAACTGTGGGCGTGGTGGAAACCCTTTCCACTATCATATTTTGATGGAAACCTCTAATAATATATATATATATATATATTTAAAAATCTATTTGAAGAAGAAAAAATTTTAGATACAACTGTGCCTAGTGAAATATAATGCGTAGTAGAATGTTTTACTATTTGCTACATAACAGTATATGGATGTATCTTTATGAGTGTAAATGAAACGAGCACCTCATTGGAATAATTTCAGCTTGAAAAGAAATAACTAAATTAGAAAAGATGTCATTTTGTATTTTATATTCATTTTCATTTAATGATATTTTGATAATTTTGCTAAAACTTTGACTTAAAGTTTAACCACTTTCTTTACTTATTTTGTATTAAAATTTGACAATTGAGATGTTGATAGAATCTTCAATGCATGGATTTTCCCATGTACTGTAGCTTTGCAAGTGGTAAATGGTAAAGTGTTATACTTCATTACACATAGTGATGCCTAAAAGGACCCTTTTGAATATTGTTCTACACTTTTTTTTCATTCCTCTTTCATGCAATGAGAGGAAGAGAGAGAACCAAGAAAATGAGTCACGTGGATGAGTACCAATATGTCTAATGACACCAAAAGCAAGAACATGTGACACACTCTCTCTCTTTCTCTCCCACCTCAATAAGGTTATTTAGTAATGGATAAGAGGGAAAGACTCAGGCACCGTTTGATAATATTTCTAAAACGTGTTTTTGCATTTTTTTATGCTGAGAAATGAAAAATGACCTTAAAAGTGTTTGGCAAATCCATTTCGTTTCACCCATTTTTAGAAACATAAATAGAAATTTATAGTAATTTACGATACAAAAAACATGAATGGAAAAACAAGTTATACTTGTTTTGTTGTTTTTAAAAACAAGGTGAGGCCAAAATATTAGGAAAAGACCCAATAAAAAATCGATCAAAAGGCAACTCGTTAACCAAACACCAAAAAATCCTTGAATGTAATCCTTGACGCCATTGTTGGTGTTGTAGATCTCGGTGCGGACTATCCGAGAAAGTAGTTTATCAAACACTAAAAAATCCGTTTCTTTTCCCAAAAACGTGAAATATCTTTTCTGCTGTTTCTGCAAAAACATGAAATATCTTTTTTGCTGTTTCTAACAGAAACAACAGAAACATTATCATACGATGCTTCAATGTTGGCGCAATAGGTGCCAATTTTGTGGCAAACATGTAATTGGATAATAAACTCATATACAAGGAGTAAACATACCACATTGAGCAAAATGACTTGACAAATATGTTGGAATGACATTCGCAATGTTTTTTTCACTTTCTCTATTCTAATATAGTAGATTGTGGTCAATATTTCATGAGACATTTTTTTTTTTTTCAATTTTGTAGAGAGTCATCTGATTTTTTTTCTTATATCTTAAATACAAAAATTGATGGCGATTTTCTTCCATGCTTGATAAAGTTAGGATCCTTCTTTTATATCACAATGTCGGAGCCACATTCCTTCAATCAAGGATATAAGGATTACTCTCAAATAAAAATAAATAAATAAAAGGATTACGACTCTCATTCTCACTCGATATGGGGTTATAATTCCAACTTAATTTCACTTAATATGAGAGTTACCGTTCCCACTTAATATACATTTTTTATTAAGTTTTTATCGCAACATTAAAAGAAAGAAAAAAAGTTATGCTGATGTGGCAATTTGGTTCATATCACCCAATCGAAATTTCCTTCAATTTCTACAATATCAATCATTTCCAAGGAAGAAAAACTTCTTCTTCTTCTTCTTTTTTATTTTCTTTTATTTTTTTGGGGTAAGAAAAAGTTAGATCATTCAATTGCCGAAAAGGCCAAGGGGCAAAATGTTGTCCGACGGATGAAGGGTCTATTTCTTTTTCTAAACTTCAAAAAGTTGCAAGGAGAGTGAATATTAGAATTAAGCCTACTAGAGTTATTTAAGAGGATCGGGATCCTCTCCTGAGCGCTGATAGCTTAGGTCTTGCCCATAAATATTTGGGTCATAGATACGTGTTTAAGCGGTGATCCAATGGCTCTGGGCACAACACCTTTGTTATGATCGATAGAAACACAGCCGTTGGATCACCGTTTAGACACATGTTGATTTTCCAAGTAACTATGGGCATGCCTAAGCAATGAGCGCTAAGGAGACAAGCCACATCCTATTTAAGAAGGCCAAAAGAATAGAAATAATCAATAAATAAACATCCCATTCAATAAAATAAAATGTGAGTGTTCAATGACACCCCTATAAATGTATTTAGTACTTGACACTTTCAATTAGTTGCCCCTTATCTTAATTTCAGAAGTTATTTAAGTTGGGGGCATTAAAGGATTTTTAAAAATAATTTGAATGTGCCGTATTATTATTTCATTATGTAATGGCTTTCAACCCCCCCCCCCCTTTTTTTTTTTTTTTTTTGTAAAGATTGCCTTACACATTTTTCAACTATATATGTGAATGGACTGATTTTCCCAACACCCATGATGAAAGGGAACCATGGGTGCTTTAAGTGCATTTAGGGGGTACCATGAGATTATTATAGCAAGTTACTAAAACCCTGTATGGGTTTGTAAAGCCTAGGATGGACTGGTGACCTCAACACCTAGTGAAGGAAAACTTTGTCCTATGTGAAAAAACATTAAAATATTTCATTAAAAAAAAAAATGCATCATATAACTCAGGAAAACTAAGGAGTGCCAATAGGGATATCAAAACCTAGCCCGAACTAATAAAACCAATTGAAACCGATTGGAAAACCTGGATCGAACCAAACTGATCCTTATTATATTGATTTTGAATTGAGATTGACGGGACCGATTGAAAATTGGACCACACAGAACCATTAAATAATCAACCAAAACCAATCCGATTGAAACCAATATAAAAAACCATTGATTATGAGGCTATGAACAGATGAATTGATTATCCATTGATTTCAATATTAGGAGGAAAATTTTTTGTAGGAAAAGGAATTATTACAAATCAATGAATGAGGTTATGAACAAGAAAATTGATTTGTAAAGGGTGATTTACATCAACCTCCCCTAACATTTGCCTATATTATATACATCCTTCTCCTAAAAATCTATTTATTACATTTAAACCTTTCCAAACTAACACCGAGAGAGATGTTAGTTTTTGAAATTGAAAATACGATTTTACCCCTCTTCATCTTCATCTTCCTCTTCTTCTTCTTCCTCCTCCTCCTCCTCCTCTAACACCGTAAGGGCTTTCTATTGTTTCAATGTTGATACAGCCAAATTGATCTCTCGGTGGGGAAATGACACGTGTCGCCCCTGAGACACGTGTCCTCCACCAAATAAGGATTCCAAGGACTCAATCATGCTCGATCACGTCGTTTGCATGAGGGGAATATTCCCCACAAGAAGGACGGTCGTATGGGAGAAGGACAGAGGAAACGACAAGAAAGAAACCCTATCCCTGAAGAAGCATATAAGGAGGCCGAGAGGAAGGAAGAAGGTAAGCTCTTAGACCCTCACCATTACTCCCTTACTGAAAACTGTGCGGCCGACACTAACTTGAGCGTCGGAGGACTAACCCCAGACAAAGCTCCGGGCCTCCGCCGTCTGTGCTTGTGCAGGACCAACTCGCGGGGTTTTTTGGCAGCAACAAATGTAAATCACCCTTTTTCAAGGCATAGGAGCAGAGACTCCACAGATCAATGGAACTAGTTATTACGCTGCTTCCAAGTTTCAAGTTACTAAGCAGCGGAAATTGAAAGTCTGAAACCACAGAGAAAAGAAATCAATCACCGGCGACGGGTCCAATGGCGGTGGTGGATGTTTCAGCGATCCCACTCGTGTCCTGGAGGAATGGATTATAACTGGGCTCGTGGAGATGCCATAGCTGGGCGAAAACCTCTTGTGAAGAAGACGACGACGTTACCGAAATGTCATTGGCAGTTTCAGCTAACATGTCCTCCCATCCTTCCCTTCCACCGTCCTCGGCTCCCATCGCCGTTAATCCCGACACCGATGGCTGCTGATCTTTATCATCGATGAAGAGAACTAGATCCATCCCTCCTTAATCTGTTCCTTCTTCATCTGTACTCGTGTAGGTATTCAAACCCATCGAATTCTCTTTCCTTCAACATGGAATTTCTTTAGTTTCACTGCCGGAGCAAATGCAGAGGAAGAAAATGACCAGTGAGATCACTCAAAATGGCTTCATCAAGGGGTTTTTATGACATTTAAATGGTTCACATGAATTGAAATAATCACCCATGTCATGATGCCAACAGACATTATACTAACGTGTCCTTATGCAATATGTATTTGTTCACTTTATTCTTGATTATGCGTCTGCTTCTTCTTTCTTTCTTTCTTCAGTTTTTTTTAAGAGAGAGAGAGAGAGAGAGAGAGAGAGAGAGAAAGATATTAATCTTTTGTATTCTCTTTGTTCTGTGAATTACCTTTCTGTAAGAATTCTTCAAAAACCATTACAATTAACTATGAACTCAGAGATGGATGGGCTCGTGTGGCTCATATGGCTCGTGCCAGCTCAGATCCTCTAGCGAGGTTGGTCGGTCGTTAACGTGGGAACCGGTCTCGGAGCCCTTACAGCGTTAGAAGAAGAAGAAGAAGAAGAGGAGGAGGAGGGGTAAAATCGTTCAATTTCAAAGATTAACACCTCTCTCACGATTTAGTTTTGATGGGTTTAAATATAATAAATGAATTTTTAGGAGAGAAAATGTAATATAGGTAAAAGCTAAGGGAGGTTGATGTAAACCACCCATTTGTAAATTATAACAATTTTCATTAATCTCCTTATTCACTATATATATAAATAAATGATTTGATAGTAGGGTTAATTTTGTGATTTCATTATTAATAATTTTTTTATTAATTAGTTATTTTTTGGTATTAATATTAATTATCTTTTTTTTTTTTCTTTTCTGTGAAAAATTTTAATTATCTTTCTCTTACAATGATAAACAATGTTTTTGATTTGTAACAACGATTTTACTTAATATTTCTTCATTACAAGTTATAAATGTAAGATTTCATTGTGGTTCAATCGAGAAAAAAAAAAAAAACCCTATTTAAAGCGGTATTGATCGATATTGAAAAACAAAAATAATTCGAAATTGTATGAGATCGAAACCAAAATGATCGAAAACTGAAGTTCTTTAATGGTTTGATTTTGGTCTCCCTCATTCCTAACTGAAACTAATTCAACCCGATCTAAACCGGACCAAATCGACCGAAATCCCTTAAAAAGAAAAGATAAGAGTTTGGGAAAATATGCATTTATCTAACACTTCCTTCAAGTTATTTTAGTTAACATAGTCTTGTTTGAAACCACATACAACACCAACCATTCAGCTGCATTACAAGTTACAATAAGTGTAAAAGATTATTTTTATTTTATAATACTTAACACTTGTATAAGTGATATACTGAAATTTGGATTACATACCAGCACCAGTACTCGTACGACCTGTGAGTGCGGGGGGCTCCAAAACTACTTAATGCATCCTTGAATTCTTTCGTCTATAACAAATTTACAAATAAAAGTTAGCTACAACCATTGTACTAAAATTTAGATTCTCATAGTCCTATAAAGATCGCCTTAGTATTGGTTGTGGCTTGTAGACCGGGCCTTGGTTGCGACTTAGCAACCACCTGCTTCATTGCTTCCAAAAGCTCTGGACTCAATGCAAGTCTATGGTTATACTGATATCTGGGGTTTAAATAGTATGTTGAAAATCACTGTGCATGATACATTATTAGACTAGATGCCGTAGTCGGCTTGGAAACGAGTGCATTGGTGGCCCGTGGAATGAGACGCGGTGGCACTATGTAATCGTACTATGTCATATAAGAGCATGCGGTTTAGGGTTATCATCTTCCCATGCTACGACCCTTCCCAACAGGGGTTGAGGTGTTAGGTTATCACTTGGGGGGAAGCAGTGGTCACGGTTGTCGGGTCACTGTGGCGGTTAGACATACGCCCGGCTGATCATTAGGACAGTCGGCAACCTCAGTGGTATATTCAAGAGGGCCAATCATATTGCTTTTAAATTGCTGGGGGTCAGCACCTTTACTTTCTATCATTTACTTTTATGTTGAGAGGCGGTAGTCGGTATGCTTTACTTTTCCGAGTACTCACGGTGGGCCTTCTCCTACAACTCTATGGGCGTATTGCGGGATGGAGTTCGCGGCTCGTACCCGGGGCATACGCGCACTGTGATTGTAGTAGCACCAAACCAAAGACTTAGTAATTTTGTTTGGGTAGATGAGATTTAAAATGAATTGCATGGCATATAGTGCATATGGATGTGATTGTTGTGTGGTCCTTCTTTTCACTTACTGAGCTAGTGAGCTCATCCCGCGTGCGCACCTCTTTTAGATGATTTTGCAGGTCACCAGCCTGAAGATCAAGGGTCGGGCCCCACAGTTGAGTTTTTCGATGAGGATTGGTGGGTCCCCGAGGAGTATGAGCACGGTATGGATTGCACGTGTGAGGGCTGTGCTACGGGACCCCAGTATTGACGTCGTATAGGGTTTTACTTTTTTATTCTTTTGATGACCCCTTTTTGTGTACTTGATATGTGAATCGTTATTCTTTTTGTGTAAATATCATGCCTGCGGGCCCACATGTATTTATCTATATACTACAATTTAGGTATCAAGTATATTGGGGGTATTTACAGGTAAATTAAGTCTTCCGTTGAACTTTTGAACGTTTATCTTAGATGTGTGTATGCTATGGTTGGGTACTGTATCAGATGATCCTGGCAGGTTTGGGTTAATCGGAGTTAACCTGGTCACCGGTCCGATTCTGTGTGAACGGGGTGTGACAACATAGTTGATAGCAAATATTGTGAGATCGAGTATGACCAAACCCCCTGTTTGAGATTTTAAATGTAACCGCAAGCATACGGATCAGTGTAGTTACGGGTCAAACACAGGGAGAGCAGCCACTTTATTTTTTTTTTTGCTTCTTTTAATAATGCGAAAGTGAACCGATTAATAGTTGTGATCTAATTCTAATTACCATCCTAAACATATGTATCTAAAATAACGTCTTAAGCATTAATCATCTAAGAATTTAAATACGCAAGCCACACAATTAAAATTAAATAAATAAATAGTTGAAAATAAACACCCCACGCAATTAAAAAGCAATGAAGGAAAAAAAATACTGAAATAAATAAAGTAAAAGAAAGGGGATAAAGCTAAAGAGAGACTCACAAGTAGGTTTCTCTACTTAGCCCGAGGGATGTATCATAATATGAGCTTTCCTACTTGACCAAGGTGTCACTCTTACAAGAGTTACTCTACTTGGCTTTAGGAAAAAGGAGACAATTAAAATAAAAGTAATAAATTGATGGTTCTATGGCTAGGAGGGGCAAAGCCAACACATACATTTGCCATGAACCTTAGGAGAAAGGGATAGCAATAATGTAACAATTGAAATTAAAATCCTAAATTAAGAAAGAAAGGGTAGTCAGAAGAGGGAATGAGAGGGGGGAGAGAAGATTACTGAAAAAGCCTACTTACTTGAATCAATGCTTGAACTTGAAAGCTTAGGTGATTTGCGATACTACCAATACTAAAAACCAGATCTGGAATAAACCAAATCTGAAATTTCTAGTACTAGAGAAAACAAATCTTGAAAAAAAAACTGAACTTGAAAAAAAAAAATGTTCCACGCTCGTGATCTTGTCACCTAGATCTAAGCCTAAAACTATAACTTTAAAAATTACAACTCAATTGCATAAATCATAAGCATAAAAGGTTGAATAAGAATAAAAGAGTACTTACATTAATTGACATAAAAAATTATTACAAAAGTGATTAAAGCAAAAATAAAGAAGAACTAAAACTAAAGAGAGTGAGAGAGAGAGAGAGAGAGAAGAGAACTAAGCATAAACTAGAAAATAAACTAAGGGCAATAATTATCAATAAGAGGGGGGAGGAAGGGGCTTTATAGGGCTTTGGTCTTGCCTCCTTCCTTCTACAAGTCTTCTTTAAGAAAAGAAAGAAATTAAAATTAAATTAAATCTTGGTAAAAATCCTCATTCTCTGAGATATTGTGCGAGGAAAGAGAAAATCTGTTTCCAAAATTAACAAATTTTATTCCTTCCCTGCACTATTAATTAATATCTTGCAATCTTGATTAAATAAAAAAGGAATCTCTACATAGCATCTTCAAGATCTTGTGAGGTGGCAAGGAGAGAAAATAATCTTCAGGATTTTGTAAGAGAGAGGATGTGGTACCAATGAGTGGGTCCCACCTTTGGACAAGTTAGTTCAAGCTTGGACCGGTTCTTGATTCACTTTAAGCATTTTCTCTTGTAGACTTAGAAACTAAAAAAACACAAGAAAAATAAAAATAGTACTATCCAAAGAGGGGCAAAATGTACACTTATATCTCTAACATTTCACACATTATTGTGCTCATCACCCCCCCGGCACTTTTCCCTCAATAGGTTCAATGAAAACCCATAATTATATATAAATGTACTCACTTGCCTTGCCCTATCAATCATAATCTTCATAATTTTGAGTCTCCCCATGTCCTTCAACATCAAATCAATGCAGTGTGCTGCACAATGAGTCCAAAAGAGTTGAAATCTTCCATTATTCATCATTTTCTTATCGGCCTTCTTGTAGTTGCTTCCATTGTCCATCATAATTTGAACAACGTTCTCTATCCCAATTTCTTGTACAACCTCCTTCAAAAGTTTGTAGATGTATTTTGCATCATTTGTTTCCCTAGATGCATCAATAGATTTCACAAAAATTGTTTTACCATCACAATAAATCATAAAGTTCATGATGTACTTTCTAGTGGGCCCTGTCCAACCATCACACATCATAGTGACCTCATAGCTCTCCAATAAAACCTTTAATTCATCTATGTATGCTTCAACTCTCTCTTCTCCTATGGTAAATACACATTCATTGTCTCATATGCAATGGGTCCATTTATCCTTGGTCCAGTTTCAGCAATATTAAGCCTTGACTGGTAATAGGGACATATTGTGGCGTTTGCTGAGATGTTATGTCCACTTAGATACAACCTCTTTAACATAAGCCTTCATATTAGTTTACATCCTATTTATCTTACGCTACTTACTACCCTTTTTTCTGTACCTACAGGGATTTTGTTGTAGAACGGGGTTCACACAATGTGGTACCACTGAAGGAGGAGGAGGAGGTGGGGCAGCCTTTGTACTCTATGTTCTTCTAAATGGCAAAGAAGGCTGTGAATATCCACTACCTCCTGCTCTAGATGGACCATCTAGTCATCTAGTCTTTCTACATCTTTCCTCCTCCTCACGAGGACGTTATCTGCTCAATGTTTGGTCTCATTGTCAATTTCTAGCCACTAATCTGTATATCATAAGGCACATATATAGGGTTATCACTGTCATCATCACTATCCTCATTATAACGTTGCATGGGAGCATGTAATGCCTCTTCAAATTCTATCCTCGCCTTTTCTTTCACCGCTTTCCACTTATTCCCTCCATTCATGTCCTCAGCTATGGTCTTAACAATATGATCAGATACTTCAGTGCATGTAGCCACATCTAAGAAATTTTCAATCAAAGGTTGCTTAAGTCCTGTGGCCTCGCCACCCAAAAATTTCTTGTGATAGTAGTCGCACTCAGTTTTCCTCTTATCACTATTAATCGGCACTTCGTGTTTTTATGTAATCTCTCAATTATCACGACTCCTATCACGTCTCCCACCTTTTTTCCATCTTCTCTCGCCTTCCTCATTGCCTCCTCTGTCAGGCATTATATATCACCAGAATACTAATGCATAGAAAAAAGAAAGTCATTATTAATTTACAAGTATATGGTAGCTAGTTATATTTTTTTCTTATCAAATTTAAAAAATATTTTAATGATATTATACAAAAAAATCAAATATGGTATAACATAAAAAACATCATGTATGCTTTAAAACACTGTAAAATTAATCTCACATTTTTTTTATTTATTTTTAAAATCAAAACAAAATATTTTTTCCTATTTTTTAATTATTAATATATTTATCATATTTTTAATAATTAAAATAAATATTTATCAGCTAGAAAAAATTTCGATCCGAAAAAGTCGTAGACCAGCCAATGGTGAGTAACATATACATAATTGAGTTCCATCAAAGCTATATTAACCATCATTGTCTCAATTTTATGTTGATGAAAAATGTAATTTTTAAACAAAAAAAAGTAAAATAAATATTTATGAACAATTTTTTTTTTTTTTGACTCCATGATGTCATAGATTGGCCTCTAGTGTCTACATATAAAAAATCTAGCCTAACCAATATGTACTTATGTTACTATTAAAAAAAAAAAAAAGATTTTGGGGAAAGTGTTTTACCTTTTCAAAACTTGGAATGTGCAGATCTTAACCTTGGAGTGATCTTCAATAGAATATATGTGATGATGTGGCAAGGAGGAGTCGATATCTCTTCGAGACAGTTGAGTTGGTGTCAAAATTTTGACGACTCCTCACGAGATTGGGTTTAAGTGACACATGGTTCTAATATTTCGGTATCTCGCCAAAATGTTACACGAACTTCTAGCGAGATACCAAAAATTCAACCGAAATATTTCATTTTTTACATTTTGTGGCTAATTTTGACTTGGTAAAAAAAAAAAAAAAATTTTTTCGAGATATTGTCAAGATATCGGTGAGATTTTGAACCATAGTATCTGAACCAGGCAACAAGTGGCATGTTCAACCTTTGACCTATTTTTTAAAATTTAATTTGAATTGTAATTGTTTAATAAGAATTTTAAATCATGGAAAACATGATATTGCAACTTGATCCTAAGATTAAATAATTTGAAAATTAAAAAATATTTGAATTGAAAAGTCATAGTTTGAATTTTTATTTATGCTTTTTATAATGGTCATAATTTGCCAAATTTTATTCAAATAAAAAAAATTTTTTTTTTTTGGGAAGGGTTTTGTGCATGGTCGTGCACCATCATGTATAAAACCGTTTGATGATGAATAAGGGTCTATAGTTCACCATTTACAATCGAACACACAATCTTTTACCTAAATTTTATCATCCACATTGATTAAAATAATTAGAAGAAGTATAATTTTAACAGGTTTTTATTAAATTCAAAAGTAATTATTTTAGTTTGACTCTAGGTTTAGAATCGAAATCAAACCGAAAAAAAGATTCCATCTTTTGAAACCAAGATCCAACCAATTTTCTTTTATTTTGTTTTAAAAACTTTTGAAATTAAAATCGAACCAATTTTCTTCGATTTTGTTTAACGACCGGATTCGGTTCTAAATTGAAACCCATAGGTCACTCCTCGGTCGGCTGAGTGGCTGCTTAAGGTGGAGCCATGTGGCGGGCCCAGAATCCAGAGACTTGCGCGAAACGAAAAAGAGGGAAGCATTTCAACGTTTCCTTCCATCGACATTTCAAGTTTAGACCGAGACTAATAGACACAGAGAGAGAGAGAGAGAGAGAGAGGCAATGGTGCTTTGGGAGATCACATTGGCAACAGCTTACTTCTTGGGGTTGAAACGAACTTATAGGCTTGCTCTGAAGCTCCAACGTCGTCTCATCGGCCCTAATCACCCTAAGATTCGTCAATTCCTTTACCGGTATGTTCATAGTTCCCTTTCCCTCGCTGTCTATTTTCTTGTTTGATCTCTAGGTTTTCCTGATTCCATTCGCTATCTTTGTTTTTTTTTTTTTTTTTTTGGTCATAATCCGTGTAGATTTAGATGTCCGAAGGATGCTATTGATGGATAAAATGGATTAGTTTGTGTTGACAGATCAGCGTATGATCAATATGGTGTAACTAAATGTGCAGTTGTGATTAATATGTTTCAAATTTAAGTTATTCCATTGTCCGTTATGTTTTTAATTGAAGAATAGGTTAAACGTTGTGAAGAAATCGATGTGATGGTAAAATATTGGATTCCTTGACATCTCTGCAAGCAGTTGAGAAGAATTTGTTGTGGAGAGTAGGCTTTCTTTAGGGATATGATTTGGCTTTAATCTTCCAATTTCATCTGTGAAAATTGGTTTTCGATTTGTTGGTTTGTAGTGGTTTCTGTTGCTTTCTTTATGGTCCCTCTTTTGTATTTTGATTTTTTCACTTCATTGTATTAACAAGAAACAGAAAGATTGTGAGAAAGCTTATTGAAGAGAGTTTTACCAATGCATTCAGAAGTTAAAATTGTGGCCAACACAGAAATAAATGAATACTAAATCAAATTCTTGCAAGAAGTATTGGCACTGAGTTTTGATAATTGGTCAGAAATCGAGCCGTCACCAAGGCACTAGCAATTAGAAAGAGCTCCTGTAATATCTGTTGACCTTGCAACTTGCTATATACAATGTTGTATGTAGCCACTAACACTGTCCCTGAAACTGCGAATGGGGACATGGGAACTCAGTCTCTTGTTACTGTTTTTGTCCAATGTCCATTGAATTTTTTTTCCCAACAGATTAAAATTTCATTAAGATTTTTTGTTGCTTCCTTCCTCACTTCCATCTCTCTCTCTGCTTGGTATAGCTTTTTGATAGGTGAAGACATTTTTTTAACTTGGTTGGAATGCTTAGGAAGCACTTATTAGTAGTACGCTAGTTTTCAACTCTTTCATTCTACTACAATTTCTGAGCTACTAATATATGACAGCTGGTGAAGCCCTCCTAGATTCTTTATGGGGATAATCATTTTAACCCATGGGTTCTTTCCATTTTGGGATTCATGTGCAGCTCTAAAGAATAGGGGTGGCTTAGGATTTTCAATATATGGGGTTTTCTTCAGGTTTTAAGAGAGTCAATTTTTAGAGTTTAGGTGCTGGGGTGCTGAGCTATATGAGTATGATTAATTACTAAACTAATTTTAAAGATCAAGGATAAAAGGTAAAGAAGAAAAGGCTCAAATTTGTACTAAGTTGATATTAGAAGAGATGATGGTAATATTATAGTCTAACTAACAATAGGGCAAGTCTCACCATTGACCATATGACATCTGGTAGATTTGAACTATCAATGGAAGTGTCACACATCTGATGACTAAACTTTGGCAAGTATAAAATAAGCATAAAATAACTTTCCATTCATGTAAGAGCTGCTCCTCCCTCTCAATTGGAACTTTTAGAATAGAGAAGGAAGATTCTTTTAAATACCTTATGAGTAACTTCAACGGTGTGTCTTGGGAATGACATAAAATCCACTTATCAAATCCACTATCACTTTTTTTTTTGTGTACATAAGAATGAGTGGCAAAAGCTCCTAGGAAAGTACAATAGGAGAACCACAACTTAAAATCCGAAGGAAAGGGCCTTCCAATTGCAGGAACATCCCACAAATTTCGTTTTTCTTGAATCTTCTTAAGGTTACAATCATAAACTTCAAGATGCTCGGATCCTGTCTTATGTCAATTTTGAATGGCCTTGAAACAAAAAATTATACTGACATTTTTTCGTCTTGTCTAGTTCTTCCTCACCTTTCCTATTTTTTCTATTCTTCCCCATTTTTTCCTGAATTAAGATATTCTTTCCTTTGTAGATTCATTTATCTACCTTGGAAACAGGGAAAAATTCAGAAATTTCTGGATCTTCATGAGAATTTAAAACTTTGCGTGGGTTTGCCTTCATCAGTTTTTATCACATCAGTACATCACCTTTTTAATGAGATTCAATCAACTTGTTTGTCTCAGCTCTGAAAAAGGATAAATGAACCTCGGCAGTTCATTTGCAGATTATATAACGTACTATATGCAAGGTTTGCGTACTTTTCATGAGGTCTGCTATATGCTTAAACTATATTGAACAGTTGGCATGGAGGGGAGGGGACATGATACTCCACCTTAGGAAGCGAGGTCTTATGATCAAAACCTTCGCCGCTGCACCTAACTTCTTGGGGCTACCGCACGAGAGTTTCCGTCTCGGACTGACCCGGTTCTGTGTAAGCGGTATCACAGTGACCCCGGGGATTAGTCGGTTCAAAGAGCCAGACACCCAGGGTATCAAAATATATATATATATATATATGTATAGAACAGTTTATTGTTTGACTGGTTTGCTGCTGTACAAAACCATATCAAACAGATGATAATACAAGTTTTTAAATATTTGAAATGAAAAGCATGCTGGCCTGGATAAAAGGGATCGATAGTGGGTTAAGGGGTTTTCTCTCTCTGCTCTATTCTACAGGAATGTCACGCTACTGTGTTGAGTCTGACTTGTAGATGGGGGTTTGCCAATTTGATCCCGGTAACATAAGAAAGCCTGTGTTGTTAATCCTGGGTCTGCATGAATATAGAATCAATGAAGTTAGCTATTATTAGAAGTATGTTAGATGTAGTGCTAGAGCTTCATTTGATGTGGGAACTTATTCAATCTAGTTTTACAATTTAGTAGAATCTTTTTTGACTTTGGAAGAGTTGTAATTTGGTTAGGAAACCAATTAAGGAATCTCTCCCAGCCCAATTTAGTGTATAATGATTTATTTCACTTCTTGATTGTTATGAAGGAGAAAAAACGGGACTTTTATAACTTTATGAATATTTTGTATGGTGCAATCAAAGTAAAATTATGTTGCCTCTTATCCAAAGGCTCTGTAGTTTTAGGAAATTGCCCATCATTTAGCCTCAAGCTCAGATTAGACATGAGATTTTATCTTGTAGGAGAAAATCTTTGAAGTGTAATCTGATATCAAGACACGCCTACTGCAAGCTGTTATGTTTAGGTGTTCAGCCATTTCCATCCATCAGCCATCCCCTTGATCCCCATTTGTTCCTTGGGAAAGCCTAATAAATGTCTATTAGTGAAAGCTCCTTAAATAAATAAAGTCATCCTTTACTATTTGAGAATTACCTTTTCAAACACTTCATTCCTTGTTTGACCACTTGAATCTAGCCCAAATTCCCATTCAATCATTCGAAACCACCACCTTTGCATGAAATCCTTTTGTGTCCTTCATCAACCTTTCTTTAGGAATTGAAGGGTTGCAAGGCTGATGTGTATCTGGTAGTTGTGTAATGCAGAGTTGAGACCGAGTAGATGGATCTTCTGTCAGTGGGAAGGAGAGAGATTGTGGAAGAGAAGAGAGGGATCATAGGATGAGGGAGAAGGGGGAACTAGATCGTGTGGGGAAGGAGAGATAGAGAGAGGAGGGAAAACCCAATCATGGGAAGGAAGAGATAAAGGAGGCAACAACTTCAATTTCAAAACCAAATTAACTCTATTCCATTCATTAAAATCATGGGGAAGGCTATCTCCCTTACAATGCATTTATAACTGAGTGATAGACTTTTAAAAGGAAACCAAAAATAAAACAGAAACTAATAAGGACCTGTTGGAGGTGTTCCTTACTGACTCACTAAATGAATTATATAGAAATAAAAGACCAACCAACCATAGTTAAAAAACTCACCAAAATTTCGGAATTTTGATGATTGCGACGAGGCAGAGACGAAATGATAGATGAATTATGGAATTGGCAATATTTTGGTCAACATTTCAGTCAATTTGATCATTTTGGGTGTTTGCCCCCAGAAATGTCGAACCGAAACTCAAGGCAAAAAATGCATTGTTTCGAAGAAATTTTGGTTATTTCAGTCAGGCCGTAACAAGACCAAAACCTGATTTTTTGAATTATGCAACCAACCTTCCAGCCGTAGGCTATAAAGGAGTCCTAAGTTGACTCAAGCACTGAAACTAAATTAAGAAAACTTAATTAAATAAGGAAACTGAAGAAATAAAGACTCGAAGTAACTCTAATCCCACGATTTTAAATTGTGATAAGGCTCCTAAAATCTAGCCATGACTTGCTGGATGCAAGAGATTCCAAAAAATCGGGAAATTCTGGTGCGCAAAGTGTTGGGGAAGCTTTCAAACTGGGCCCCATAAGTTGGATAAACCATTTTTTTATTCACAGAACCAGATCTGAAGCAAAGAACTGATTCTAATCATGTACTGCGCCCTTACCTGGTTTAGAAAATTGACCCAAAGTATGCCAGGTTGAACCATGAGTCTTTTCCTTTTATTTCTAGTTGAGATCCTCATCAATACTGCATCAGCTCCCCTTGTTTGAAAAAGCTTGCCCTCAAGTTTTGTAAAATGGGGGAATCATCACCACTCGATTGGCAGTGTTGGAATACTTGCTTTTACTTGTTGGTGATCTAACGTTTCTCATAAAAATAGCAGATGATTTTAATTCCATAAATTTTCGAGGAAGAATAAATTCAATAGCTGCAATATTTTTGGAACACATCAAATCAAGTGTCTTCATTTGTAATCTTTTCTTTAATCTCAACAACCTTGATTGGAGCATTGTTTACTTCTTTAGCTTGATCTTCTTTTGTCATGACTTGCTGTTCTATATCAAAGACAGCATGAACGACAAGTTCTTCCTTTTGTGTTGACTCTTTCAGTTGGCTTGAAGTTGTTGGCAGATAGCAAGCAAGAAGGTGGGATCCATGGTGTTTTCGGCCAGGTTTGGCTCTGATACCAATTAATGCAGACGGGTAAATGGATCTATTGGTGGTGGGAAAGAGAACAGAGAAAGACAATGAAAATAGTGAAATAACCTGGGGGTGAATAGTTTATGCTAGTGGATTTTTCAAACCTTTTGATTTAGTGTTCCCTAGTGTGATTGCAAATTAAAAATGCAGAAGAATAAAATTAAGCACAATCACACAACACTAAGGTTTATAGTGGTTCGACTTAATCCGAGTCTAATCCACTCCCCACAAGTTTCACTTGTAAGATATTCCACTAGTTCTTCCCTTTCAATACAGTAGGTAGGGAGGAAAACCTTTATAGAATCTTTTAAGGATAAGAGGATCCGTACGATCTCTTTCACAAGTATAGAGGGATCTTACAATATCTTTCTAGGTAGAGAGAGACCTTACAACGCTTTTGAGGATAAGAGGATCCTACACAATGCCTAAGTGCAGTCTAGAGTATTGTGTACTTACAACAATCCAACACTAGAGTTACCGAACTCTTGGAATAATACAAAACAAATAGTGGAATAAGATAAGAGTTACCGAACTCTTGGAATAATACAAAACAAATAGTGGAATAAGATAAGAGTTACCTCTTTGTGTGGTGCAATAATGAAATGCAAGAATAAGAATGATGCACCTTTCTATAGTCTTCATTAAGCTTGATAAATCAATATAAAAGTAGAAGACTTGAGTAGATTCTTGAGCCTCACTTGTGTAGATTGAGTTGACCAATAGCTCAAGAAAAGTATATAAAATGTTTTCACTTCTAAATGCTCTTGAAAAGTCTCTCTAATGCTTGGTATTAATTGTTAATTATTAAAGAGCATTAGTGGTATTTATAGGTGAGATTAAGGGACACAATTAGGTAGGAAATGTCACTCAAACGGTCACTTTTGGACTAACCGATCGACCGCCATCTGTAGTCGGTCGATTGCCAAAAAGAGCCGTTGGTAAAATTAGCCGTTAGAGAGCCGTTGGAGCTTGGACAAGCCAGTTGGTCTCATACTGGTCGACTGAACATATCGACCGGCAGGCTATTGATCGACCGGGGCTTTAGCCGGTCATCGCCATTAGGTTCGGTCACTCCCAACTTTTGACAGGGATTTGGAAAACTGACCTTTCATCAGTATTTGGGCCATAAATTTCTCGTCTGACCTCGGATTGGCCTGATTCCAAGTTTGTTGGATTTGTAACTCGAATCTCTACAATTTTGGTGAAGAGACCATCTTCTGATACCTATTTAAGGTTGCCCAAAATGCCCTTGAACAGGGCCATTTCTGTTTTCTCAGCAATTTCCTAAGACATGTTATACCTTGCATGTTCCTAACCATTTTTAGGTCTTGACCCTTGGTCATAGGTACTTCCTAAGGTCATTCTAAGATGCATGAGTGCAATGCATGAGGTGTGAGTGCATTGCTACATAGTATAGACACTTTTACATTGAAGGAACCTCATCTATCTTGTAATGCTTCAACCATCTTCGTGTTGAGCTTGCAATGCTTGAAGTCTTTGTTTCTTCTATCAAGTCTTCAAGTAGTCGTTGTCTTGAGATGTTCTTCATGTCTTGAGATCTTGAGTCTTTGGTTCTTGGTGCTTGATACCGTGAGAATCTTTCTTCAAAACTGATTCCTTTTACCAAGTGGCACTCAAAAACTATGGTTAATTTGGTTATTTGTTTGTTATCATCAAAACCAACTTAGGAGTGTGGGCATATCCCCAACAAATAGATGGGTTGCAGGATGAGCGAGAAGAGGGAAACCAGATTGTGTGGAGAAAGGGAGAGAAGAAGGAAAGACCCAAATCATTGGGGGGGGGGGGAAGGGGGGGCACCAGCCTCAATTTCAAAACCAAATTGACTCTATTCTATTCATTCAATCATGGGTGAAGCTATGCCTCTTACAATGCATTTATAACTGAGTGATACTTCAAAATGGAAACCAAAACAAAACAGAACTAATAGGGGCACTCTGTGCATGAGCTGTTGGAGGAGTCCCTTATTGACTCACTAGCTGAATAATAAAGGAATAAAAGACGAACCAACTAATACTCTCTCTTTTCTATTTGTAGGCTAGAAAGAAGTCCTAAGTTGACTCGAACACTAAAACTGAAACTGCATTCAGACAACTTAATTAAATAAGGAAACTGAAGAAATAAAGACTCTAAGTGACTGCCATGATTCAAATAGTGTTAAGGCTCCTAAAATCTAGCCATGACTTGTGAGATACAAGTGATTCCATAAAATTTGGAAATTCTGGTGCGCAAGGTATTGAAGAAGCTTTCAAACTTAGCCCCATGAGTCGGATAAACCTTATCTGATTCATGGAATCAGATCTGAAGCAAAGAACGGGTTCTAATCATGAACTGGTTCAGAAAACGGACCCAAACTGAATCAGATTGAATGACAAGTCTTTTCCCTTTCTTTCTAGCTGAACTGACCCAAACTGAATCAGGTTGAGCCACAAGTCTTTTCCTTTTCTTTTTAGCTGAGATCTGCATCAAGCTGCATCATTAGCATTGAAGTGCCATGTGATGTAAAATGTATAGGGTGTGGTATTCTACGATGGGGATATCTAGTCATATTTCACTCACTTTAGAATTCTTTTCTTATTCAATGAAAAAGCTTCTTCCCTACCTCTACTCAACCCCCCCCCCCTCTGCGGGGAAAGAAATTATCTTTGATAAGATGAAGTTACCTTGTTAATAAAAATCAATAGGACATGCAAAACCCAAAAGAGTAAAACATGTAATTATCAAGGGGAACTAACACAGATATGCATCAAAGGAATCAGAAAGTGTGTTATCATCCAAGTGACTTTCGAAGATTGCATTACTGATACCAATATCAACCAGTGGCTACAACAGAAAGCGAGACATGTAGAGGATCAGAAAGTACATTATCATCCTAGTGGCTCACAAAGATTGCATTAGTGATATTCTATTACTCCACTAACATTGAAGACTGAGAGAATAGAATAGTGCGTATTCTACCCTCACCTTCTCCACCTCCTATGACTTTATCTTTGACATTTTTTTGATTCCTTTATTTACACACTATTCTATTCTCTCAACCAGTGGCTACAACAGAAAGCGAGACATGTAGAGGATCAGAAAGTACATTATCATCCTAGTGGCTCACAAAGATTGCATGAGGGATATTCTATTACTCCACTGACATTGAAGACTGAGAGAATAGAATAGTGCGTATTCTACCCTCACCTTCTCCACCACCTATGACTTTATCTTTGACATTTTTTTTGATTCCTTTATTTACACACCTATCAACTGGGTGCAAAGGGGAAGGATCCGATCTCTCTGAGCAAAGGTTCCAATTGGCAGCTGTCCATGATCAGGAGGTAGGACTGTAAGAGTAGCCCTTTCAATTTTTAACCTCTCCATGGAGACTGCTATGACTTAGTGATGCAGTTAAGGCTGTCCAATCGGGCGCTTCGGAAGACTTTAGTTTGGCCCATGATTGGGTTCTATGGGTCTTGGATTTTTTATTTTATTTTTGGTTTATATTTTTTGTAAGCCCATAAAGTTGGGGTCAAGTTAGTGCACGAAGTTAGAAATTAAGTCGAGTGTTAGAGTCAGATTAAGGTACTTAATAGTTTTTAAGAGTAATGTTTTTAGTCTATTTTCTTTAATTTAGTATAAGAGAATAATTAGGAATCCTTTTATGAGCCAGTTTAGGAATTTTTGAAGGACTTTATATATGTAATACACCTTCCATCAATTGGTTATGATTTGAGTGAAGACTGATTTTTTTTTTTTTTAAAGACTTTTGGAGCTGTTAATCTTGGAATACAGGATTGGTATCTCAGACCTGATTTCTTCTCTTCTTCTCCATTGATTTACAAGGTTAGTTTCTGCCTTCTCTTCTCATCTCTCTTCATATCAATTCTTGATTCAGATTTTGTTCTAAGCATAAAAAATCCTATGCTTTTTGGTTTCTTGAATTCCCACTCCAACTAGGACTTTTCTAATACTTGAAATCTAACCATTGGATTTAAATTTTGTTGTCACATACATAGCAATCCTCCTCATATTGAAATATATATTTATATATATATATTTTTAAACTCTGTAAGAAAACATGAGCCATCCTTCATCATGTTATCCAAATGCTTAATGCCATTTGGTGCCATGTACACAACCCATGCCCTGTCTCAGGCCACATCTCATATAATGCTCTTGTCATAGCAACATCTTGATCCATGAAGATGGTGGTAGGCTTTTATCAACATGTGCTTTAGTGAATACTTCAAGTAACCACTTGAAAGATTCAATCGTTTCATCATGTAAAAGTGTATCTCCGAATATAATGCATCCTCTATGATGATTAAACCCAACAAATAACCCAAATGCCATACACTCTTTGTTTGTGCAAAATGTAGTGTCAAAGCTAACTACGCCTCCGAATTGTGCATATTCAATTATCATCTTTGGATCAGCCAAAAATATATTAGTTATCCGTTCTCCACTATCCAGTTGCATTGTGTATGTAAAGGAAAGGTTATTCCTACTTTGGTTAACAAAACACTTTAGCAAATTGTTTGCTTCACCATATGATAGGGCACGCATTCTTTTCATACGGAGATAGTTCCTAACATGTTTAGTCGTGTAGCTAAAGTTTTCTCTCCCACTAGCCTGCCTACCCATATACTCAAATGTTGATGTAGGTCTCATCCTTGAGTCATCTGCCAAATCAATTTCATATCTATGTATATTTGACATATTCCTCTTGGAACGCATCATATGAGCAGTAGCTGAAATATGAAGAACGTGATTATGTTCTTCAACGAAGTCACAACACACGTTTTTTCCATAATCAATCAAATATATGGTTATCCGTGCCTAACAACATTTTCTTGTCTCAGCCCGTGGATTACTTGTATCAATGTCTCGCCTGTCTTCTATTCCAAACCTTTTTACAGTTTCAAAATTAAAACTTGAAACTGATTTCCTGTTTTCCTACTACAAGGTTGATGTCAATTTGCCATTTCTAGTTCCGATTTTTAGTTCTGATTTCTTGATTGAGTAGCTACTCCTTTAATTGAATTCTGTTTTAGATCCCTAATTGTTCATCGAATTCTGCAACTTTCCTATTCCCAATAGGATCACTCCATATCTCTGAATCTGTCCGTCAAATTTAGATCACCTTTTCTGTTATATTGGCTAATTACCAATACACCTGAATTTCATGCATATCAAATTTGTCTTGGTTGAGTTATTCAATCTCTCTTAATCTGGTCCTTATTCTCTATGTCCACAATCCTATTGCAAGCTAATCCTTCATTGGATTTCACTAGTTCGAGATTAGCATTGCATTAGTTGGTATTAGAGCTGAATTTGAAAAAGCTTTTCAACCTGGAGGTTGATCATTTTATTTACGACCTATTACATACACTCCAAGAAAGTATGCGTGGCCAAAGAGTACCAAAGGTAAGCCTTTGAAGAATTCAATAAAAAAATTGGAGTTATACACTTAATTTTGCAACCACAAGTTGAAGGCAACTTGATTGACAAAACCTTTGATGATGAAGATACTAAAGAGGAGCTCATGGTTAGAATCGAAGATAAATTGATCGATGATATGATCAAAGATCAAGAGCCTCCTATGGAAGATTATGTTTTGAAGAGGAGCAAATCACGATCGACTCTTCGAGATTGAAAATGTGGAAATTGTTCTCTTGCAACAAACCTTCAATGTTGTCACTGATTTTGTTCATGTTGTTTGGGAGAAGCAATGGGTTTCGAATCGAGGTGACTGATCTTGGGTGCTGATCGAGTGGTGTTGATTCTTCCCCGACTATAGAACTCGAGGATGAGTGTTTTCCAACACCGGGGGAATTGATGTAGTTAATCCAATCGGGATTTAGAAGATCTTATTTTGGCCCATGGTTGGGTTCTATAGGTATTTGACTCTTTATTTTGTTGTTTATTGATGTAATGAGCCGCTTTTATAAGCCCATAAAGTGGGGGTAAAGTTAGTGCACAAAATTAGTAATTAAGTTAAGTGTTTGAGTTAGATTGGGATACTTGATAATTTTTAGGAGTTTTGTTTTGAGCCTATTTACTCTAAGTTAGCATGAGAGTGATTAGGAGTCAATTTAGGAATTTTAGAAGGTTTTCCTATATGTATTATACCCCTATCAATTGGAGTTAATTTGAATAAATAATGAGTTTTTTTTTTAATACTTTTGGAACTGTTGAGACTGACATACGGGATTGGTATCTCAGACATGATTTATTTTCCTCTCTTCTTCTTCTCCATTGATTGCAAGGTAAGTTTCTGGAATTCTCTTCTCTCTTCATATCAATTCCTAGTCATGATTCTGTTCTAAACATGCAACTATTACTACTACTACTACAACAACAACAATGACACTCCCTTATCCCAACTAAATGGAGTCAACTACATGGTTTCATGCAAAGACAAAATAATAGTAATACTAATAAAAGGAAAGGAACATAGGAACACAACAACAATTTAGTAAAATTCCCCCTAAATGGGGTCAGCTACATGTATCCTTACCCTCCAAACAACTGTATTTTCGATATCATACTTGGGTCAAGTCCTAAACTATACATGACTTTCCTCACTACTTCTATTGGTCATTTTAGGTTTACTCCTGCCTCTTTTGAATCCTTCAATCTGCATCAGGTCATTCCTCTTTATTGGTGCATCCAAGGCCTCCGTTGCACATGTCCATGCCATTTCAAACGACTTTCTTGGAGCTTATCATTAATCAAGGAAACTCCCAAATTAGCTCTAATATGCTTGTTCCTTACTTTATCCTTCCCAGTTTTTTTACACATCCATCTCAGCATCATCATCTCTGCTACACTTAGCGTATCTATATGACTCTTCTTTATTGCCCAACATTTTGCTCCATACATTGTAGCCAATTGTAGAACTTTTTTATAAAAATTTTCCTTTAAGATTTAGAAGATATATTTGTCACACAACACTCCGGACGCACCTCTGCACTTCATCCATCACACTTTAAATTTCTATGCAATATCATCCTCTATATCACCTTCTTTATTATGATATACCCCAAATATCTAAAATAATCACTTTGCGGAATCTCTCTCTTTCTTTCTCAATCTTTACTATTTCATTATCTTTTTTAGTGTAACTAAAGTTACACATCATATACTCAAATCTTTTAACAACAAAGCTTAGCCTTATCACAATTAAATGGGGTCGTCTACATGGATTTGAGAAAAAAAAAACTTTGGGACATCCCACTCACAAACCGTCTGCAACTCGAATCCTAGCCCTCCAGGCAGCTCTGTTAGATGTCATACTTGGGTGAAGACTTAACTTTTATCTCTACTAATTAACTAATCAATGGTCAATTTTGGCCTGCCCTTAGCCCTTTTAGCTCCATTCATTTGCATCTGGTCACTCCTCCATACTGGGGCATCCAAGGGCCTCCTTTGGACATGCCCAAACCATCGTAACTGACATTCTCTGAGCTTATTCTGAATTGGGGCAATTCCTAAATCCGATCTAACCTGGTCATTTCTTATTCTATCTTTCAGGGTTTTGCCGCACATCCATCTCAACATCCTCATCTCAGCCACACTCAACTTATTTATGTTACGCTTCTTGACTGCCCAACATTCTGCACCATCGTATACTTAATCTTTGTTCTACTTATTTTAAAACCTCTTGATTCCCAGTTTGATTTTCATAAATCCAACTTATTTGCGTTGATCCCTGCTTTTGTCTCATCCACCAAAACAATATCATCCGCAAAAAGCATACACCACAGAACCTCATTCTATTCTAAGCATAAAAATCTATATTTGTTGGTTTCTTGAATTTGTACTTCAACTCGGGATTTTCTCAAACTTCAAATCTAACCATTGAATATTGATTCTGCTTCATACATTGCAACTGATTTCTGTTCTGAACCTTCTAACGTTTCAAAATTCAAACTGGAAATTGATTCCCTATTTTCCCACTACAAGTCTGATTTCAATTTATTACTTTCTATTTCTGATTTCTTTACTGAGTAGCTACTTAACTCCTCTAACTAGATTCTGTTTTATATCCCTAATTTGTCCATCGAGTTCTGCAAACTTTCCATCTTTCTTATTTCCAGTAGGATTATTCCATATTCCTGAATCTGTCTGTCAGATTTAGGTCATCTTTTGCATACCTATTATATTAACTGATTAGGGATTTTATGTGTATCAAATTTGTTTTGATCAAGTTACTCAATTTCTCTTAATCTGGTCCTTATTCCTATATCTACGATCCCATCACAAGCTAATCTTCCACTGGATTTCACTGGTTCAAGATGCATAACTTAGCAGTAAACAAATGAAAGCTAATAAACTGATTCCATCTTGTGATTGCAATGAACAAATCTATTCGTGCTTGCATGTTCTGTGAAATTAGCTTCTTGGATCTTGTTCTGATAAGTGGTCCAAACAAGGAAACATGTCTTTGGAGGGCTGTGGGAATCCCAAAGGAATTTGTTAGGAAAATGCATCCACCCTCACTTGCCATACAAAGTATGGAAAAAGTGGTCTTCAGAGGACAGGCTATAATGCTATATCTGTGTTGCTCACTCTTTTGTTTGCAGAATGCCATCACTGCTCTCTCTAGAAGCACTAAAATGCTGGCCAACAGCTCTGCTAACCAGTCATCAAGATTGCTCCAAAGTCTAGGGACCCAACTTGTCTGGCCTCCTGCCAACCCATAACAGTCCATTATGAGAGGATTCTTATTCTCATTGGTAAGGAGCTATCGTGGAAAGGATGGCACAATATTTGCATGCCATAAATGTGCTGGAGTCTCTCTGTGTGACGCCACACCACTTCTACGAATTCATTAAAGCCGGCAATGGTTAAAGCCACAGTACAATTCATACATGCCATTCATGTCAAGAATTTGTCAATCAAACAACCGCTCCAGTGGCCTCAACGATAAATCTTCTCCAACCTGATTTAGTTATCTGAATTGTCAAACTCACATCTATTTGTTAATCTGAGAGGTGAAATACAAAAGCCCCTTCACACATTGGCATGCACACAACCACCCAGTTCACCAAATGATACTTCTTTGATTCCAGGTCAATTATTCTTCAAGGTATTCCAACCTTTTTGTCCATGGAGGCTGGAATAGGAAACCACAAATGAAAATTGAGAGACGAGAGAGCACCTACGAAGAAGTACCAGTCTCCTTTCATATAGAGCTATGTGCCCTTCCAAGGAGTGAGTTTTGATTTGACGACTGTTGTATCCTATATAGAAGAGAAGATTGAGGGTTAGCATCCGATAACAATCCCAAATAGGGAAGATGTAAGCACATTCAACATCCCAATACAGAAACCATTTTTCCACTGTAGGGAACTCACCAATCTAATATTTCACTCTTTCTGAAGTTAGTACACTTTCCATGTGACATTTTGCAAAGCAAAAGGGTGTATCCTTTTCTTTTTCCCTCTGCCTCTACCAAGCCTAGAACCTTTGACTTAGGTTTGTGGTCATGATCAACATGCCATTGAGGCTAGAAAGGGGCTGTTATGGAACCTATAATTCTATGTGGTGCATTGCAGAAAATAGTAGTGTCATATATGAATGCTGATGTGAAGTAGTGGCCCCACCATTCCCCAATTCATATTTTTTTTGACACAACATGTATATCCCTCCATATAAGATGTCTATGCCTCTGAGCCGATGTGGTACATGGAAAATCAGGGGACATTTCTCCCTGGAAAATCCCCCTTTGGCTAACATGATTTCAATTGTCTCCGTCGAGTAAGACCTTGAAATCGTCCAAGGAGATAAACACCATGAAAATTGTGTAATTTTATAGATGCCATTGGGAACTCATCTGGTCATGGGGGATCTCCCTCCAAGTGTTTGTTTGGCTAAGCTTCTTGCACCTTTGTTTTTCAGATTCTGAGAAGCCAGTTTTTTTCAGGATGAGAAGCTTCACAAAGCCAATCCAATGAAAAGTGAGCATTTGAAATATTTTCCGCCAGAAGCCAAGAAGCTTAAGAGGCCAACTTCTGGGCTTCTGCTTTTTTGTGCAGAAGTAGGGCGCAAGCAACTTAGCCAAATATGCCCCATATTCTTGGGTCCATAGTTGTCACGGCGTCAAATCGATCCAAGGTAGTGGAGGGGTGGCTAATCGATTTGGCAATGAATCGCCCATTATGGCATTGCCATGGCGGTTAAATCGCCCATGTGTCATTTTTTATTTTTCCTATTTTCTAAAGTTATTTAGTATGCTACTTTTTTATTTTCCCTATTTTCTAAAGTTATTTAGCATGCTACAAGCCTATAATATATACCCTATAACACATAAAACCAACATTAAGCAACATCAAATCATAAAAAATAACATAACCCTATCAAAATCATCCTGCATTTTACAAAAAATCGACTGCTTAGTGAATCAGGTGTGACTTGGAGTCCATGACGGTGCCATGGCGACCGCCATTTGTGAGTCACATAAATTGTAGCACTACCATGAACTTCTTTTTCCGCTAGGACGCCAAATCGCCGCCTTGGCGTCGCCTATGACAACTGTGTGTGGGTCTTCAAGGCCTGCATTGATTCTTTCCTAGAAAATCTTCTGTTAAGCCAAGCTCTTTCCACATTTGATAATCCTATGAAGTCGATCGATCTCCTTGGATTGTGGCAAGAACCGTCTTCCTTTTCGTAAAGTAGTCAAAACCTTCTTGGATGACTGCTCTTCAAGATATTTAATGAAATCTATCCTCACAATTAGCTGGTTGGTTCATATATTATTAATAAAAATTTAAATTTTTTACTCTTATGATCATGGGCTAGGCGATGTAGTTGCACAAGACATTGATCCAGTATGGAGGTCTAGGCACAAGCTTGCAGGTGGCAGTCCAATGGGATGAAATCGAGCTTTCGGTATTTATATTATAGGTCCGGCCTTTTCTTATCTTAGATTTTGTTGTAATGGGAGTAATTATAAGCCCATAACATGGGGGTGAAGTTAGTACACAAGGTTGGTAGTTACTTCAAGTATTTGAGTTGGATCAGGATACTTAATAGCTAGATTGATGCAGATGCACACCTGTGGACCGATCCAAACCCATCCAGGTATCTAGACGGAGATGAACCGGATCCATATTTGAGTCTTTGGTCTAGGAAGAATTTTAGAAAGTTTTATTTATTTAGGAATATTAAGTAATCTTTAATTTCCAAAGTGGTAGGATACATGGGAATAGAGTCAGTTTAGGATGTTCCTTCTAGCATTTGTTTCCTTTTTAGAGTCTAGGTAGGAGTTTTGCTTTCTCTTTAAATACTTGCTTGTAACCAATGTATTGTACAAATTTGAAGAATGAATTGAGTTTGTGGTAGTGAGTGCCCTGTGTGGCCAAAGAGTGTGTGGGACTCTCTCTCCCTCTTCCCCCCCTCTCTTGCACAATTCTTCTCCCTCCCTTGCAACTCTGAGACATCTCAAGGATTCTCTCCCTTTCCCTACCGGCCCTCTATCATAGATAGAGTGATGTTCTAAGTCTCTTTATTGTATATTTAGTGTGTGAAATTGATTATTCATAAGAATTTCAAAATTTCTCATTAGTTGAGCATAATTTGAGTAAAGAATTTTAACTTTTCTTGAGAAATTCAAAACATCTTTATATTTGTAATACAGCCCCATTAGTTAAGCATGATTTTCATAAAGTATTTTGACTTTTCTTAAAAATTTTGGAACTATTGGGTTGTACAAGATTGGTACTCTAGATCTGATCTCCCTCCTCCTCCCTGTTCTGTTCATCTTTGAGATCAGGTGTGATCTTTCCTCTTTCTTCTTTTCCATTCTTATTTTGTAATATCTTCTTCTAGCCCTCTAATTTCTTCTAAGTCTCTCATCTGTTCTTAAGAGTTGTATAATTTCTCCTATCGTTCTTCCATTCTGGTCCTCTATTATTTCTGTCGGTTCTACATTGATCCTGAACTATTAGCAATTTTTTTGGCTGTAGATTCTTGCTAGAACCTTTTGGCTGTAGATTCTTGCTAGAACCCTGAGCTGCGTTGTTTGGTATCAAAGCCAAATCACTGCCAAAGGTCTTAAATTATATTGTTCTTCAGCTACCTAACAGGAGCTTGGCTATGCTATATGTGGATGTTCAACGCAAGGAAAGTATACTGAAACTGATGAGGTTCCTGATGGTGACAATGGTATTTTCTTCATTACTTTGTCTTCCTTCCCTTTACTGTGATAATGCTTGGTGTCATGCATTTCCATCTTCAAAGTAAATCATCAAAGTGGTAGACGATGGGTGGAAGAACATGAATGTAGACTTGATCGTAAAAATAAATTATGCTTTCTTACATCTCCTTACACATCACGTCAAATTGGTCTTCTACGTTGCCTAAGAAAGAAGTAAAGCCTAAGGAAGAACCTACTGAAGAAATTGTTGAAGATGAGAAAATTCCCAAGCTTTCTCTTGAAGTACGGCTAGAGAAGGTCACCAGTGTTGCTGAATTCAAGCCTACAAGTGAAGGTACAAACAAGGAAACCAAGGAAGTCGGCAAAAACGAAAAGGCAGAGATTGTAAGAGAACCAGGGGGGGGGGGAGGTTGTGGTAAAGAAACTAAACAAGAAAAGGTTGCTGGTCATAATGAGTATCCCATGTCCATTGTCGACCAGTAAGATGAACTCAAGGACCGACAAAGCTCAAACCCCCAATTTGAGCTTGATTTTGAGGAAAGAGATCTTATTGCATTTGTCCTACTGGATCAGTTTTTGATGAAAAAGGACCTCATGTGTGCAACATAATGGTTTTTTTTTCCCATCGGTCTGAATAAAAAGATTAGTGTTGAGCATGCCATGAGGATAGTTAAACACTTTTGAGACTCAAGGAAGAGTTTTTTTCCAACACACTGGGAATTAATGCAGTTGCATTAGACATTGATCTCATATGGAGGCCTTGGCATGGGATTGTGAGGCCAACAAGGGGTAGGTGGCAGTCCAATGGGTTGAAATCGAGCTTTGGGTAGTTATATTATAGGTTTGGTCTTTTCTTTTCGTGGGTTCCGTTGAACAGGCCTAATTTTTGAGCTCATAAAGTGGGTGAAGTTAGTCCATGAGAATAGTACTTTAGTGTTTTGGGTTATGTTAGGATAATTGAACAAAGTTCTGTTTGAGTCTATTTCTGTGGGTGATAGTGATTAAGCATAGTTTGAATAAAGAATTTTGACTTAAGAGTTTTGGAGCTGTTGAGTGTGCATACGGGATTGGTATTCCAGATCTGACTCCCTCCTCCTAGTTCTGTTAATCTCTGAGATCTGGTGTGATTTCCTTTGTTTTCTCTGTTCTTATTCTCTACTACCTTTTTCTTACTCAATTTTTTTTTTCTCTGATTTCTTCTAATTCTCCTATGTTCTTGAGAGTTTTATAATTTCCCTTACCATTCTTCTATTCTGGTCCTATATTAGTTTTACCGATTCTACATGGATCCTGGACTGAGCAGTTTTCTGGCTACAGATTTTTCCTAGCTAGAACCATGTACTACAATACCTAGTTACTTTTGTTTCTTACAATCCAATCATGCTGTTGCTCTAGTCTCTACTCAAAGAGTGTAATCTGGTAGTGAAATGTTTTGAAATCAGCTTGTTGGAATGGAATTCTTCTATTTTCCAATTTCTAAGGAAGGTGATCTAACCTTTATGAGGTCTACTTGTCCTAATTTCCAACCTCAACTCTCAGTGACTTCTAACATTTCACTGGAGGAAATATGAAATGTATCACTTGGTTGATTCAGTGAATTTGTTTGACCAAATAAACAAAATGCCCTGGAATTTGGTCCTTGAGGGTGGCTCTAAATTAAACCTTCCTAGGAATGCCTTTGAATATTTAGTACCCTAAATGTACAGGCCTACAATAATTGTTCCCACTGAAAACTGGAAGAGTATCTTGAAAGGTCTTGTAAGATTGTATCAACGAGCCTTAATCTGAGCTGGGACAGTATCGAGATTTTAGGAATCAATTAGTTGTTCTTTTTGGTCCCGTATATGGCGTCTACACCAATAATGTGGTCTCCTTTGACTATACCTCCCAAGAAAATGCCTGTTGGATCCCATTCTGACAGAGTGTCATATGCCATTGCCGTTTAATTTAAAAAGAATCGTGAATGACATTCCCCTGATCCACACACAATGTGAGTGAATCTGTACTTGACATCATCTGCTTTCTGCTGTGCTTTTGAGCTGCCAGCAGAGCCTTGTTGGCTCGATTTTAATCGGGGTCCACCAGTGTGTTTGTGCCTTACTTTTGTCCAACAGGATTTTAAGAACTTGGTTGAGGTTTTAGTTGCCTTTTCTTGTAGAACTTGACAATAAACTTTGTTTCTTTACAGGCGAACTCGTGCTGTTTTTTCCGTAGCTATCCGGATTCACAGCAACATACAACAGAGGGACATAGAAGTTGGTCGGAACCTTGGGAACTGGATCCTTCGGTGTCTTGATCGTATGAAACCATCTGCCCAGATCCGTGGTCCCCCTGGAAACCATCCCAGTGTTGGCAACACATCCAAGCATGTAACCACCTCATCCAGCCAGCAACCTCCAGGTCCAGGGTCCATTCAAAAATTCAGTAGCAAAATTATAAACAGGGGAGCGGTTGGGCGTCTCACCACCTCGACATCAATGCATTTATGGCCGAAATCATTCCCTATTCTGGGGACAATGTTGATGCCATCAAGATCCACTGGTGCAAACACCCAGTACAGAAACTTATGCTTCAATGGGCCTTACTTGCCAGGACTAAACTATGAGAAAGGCAGATTTGATGGAGTGATTCGGAAGGACATAATGCAGTGGATGCTGCAAAATTGACGATTAAACTTTTGCAGACTTTATGACTGTGCTGGGTTTTGTAAATTCTTTCTTCAGGTCTCTCATGCTGAGAACTTGATCATGAAGATATGAAAACTAGCATGGTATTTCTGGAGAGAAACTATGCTGTATCTTGGTAAATAAAATTCAGATTGTTTTTGTTTGGTCACATAACGTTGAGCCAATACTTTATTTAGGTTGTTGAAACTCTTTAATCCAATGCCTTTCTCCTTTGGATGTAACTACAAGAACAGTCATTGAAGGCTTTAATGGGATATACAAGATTGTCTTGGAGACTGTTTATTTATTTTTGGGGTAGGGACCTGGGCTTGCAGCCCAACACACAAGTGCGCACCCTAGGTCTTTCCAGCTGTTGAATCCGCGCTGGGCCTCCAGTGGCATTACAGAGGATTTGAATCTGGGGTTGGCAGGGGTGTTTTTTTTTTTTTTGGGGGGGGGGGGGGGGGGGGGGGGGTGTGTGGTTGGCTACTTTGAGATGTTCAAGCATTTCATTTGATCATTTTCACTTTGAGATATTACTTAAACCTACCAGGCATCGTTTGGTCATTTAAGTTCACAGCCAAATGTAGGAGTGAGAGAGACCAAAACCAACTGTTAAAGAACTTTGGTGTTTTTTGAAGATTTTGGTTGAGTACAATTTTGGTTTTTCAACATTGGGTTAGTACTGATTTAGATCCATTTGCTTTTAGGTAAACATTCGCAGCCTCCTGTAGTGAAGAAATATTCGGTACAAACACTTTAAATCATCTTTTCCATTTAAATAAGTAAATAACTAGGAATATGAAATTGATTTTATGTTCTTATTAATTGTAAGGAAAAGATAATTAATATTGAAATCAATGGATAAATAGAGTTTGTAGAGAACGCATTGCTACAAATATTATTGTTTATAATTTCAGAGAAAAGATAATTAATATTAAAACTAATGGATAACTAATTACGAAAAAGATAACTAATATTGAAATCACAGAGTTAACCTTATTATTAAATCATTCATTTAATTGTCAAACTAATTTTGTCTAGTGAACAAGGAGACCAATGGAAGCATTGTTTTAATTCACAATCGATTTCTTTATTCATAATCTCATATTCATTGATTTATAACAATTCTCTTTACAACAACAACAAAAAATATTTACATTAATATTAAAACCAATGGACAATCAATTCATATATTCATAATATCATAATCATTGATTTTTTATATCAGCTTCTTTTGGTTATCGGTCTATGATTCGGATTTCTATCGGTCCCAGTGTTCTAGCTTGCATGTTAACTCATTTTATGTTGGGCAACAACAAATCATGAAGAAGTTTATCGAAATCATGGGAAAGTATTCCAGGTTTTTTGATCGACTTAAATCACATACAACAACCAAACAACGGCCCATGAGCTGGCTTTAAAACACATTCTGCCGTTGTGGCCCCACACGTTGTCTGCTCTGATACTATTTGTAAAAGCCCCGGCCCCATCAACCTTACACAATATTGTCCTCTTTGGCCCATGGGTCTCAAGGCATTAAAACGTGTTGTGCCATGTTAAAGAGGCTAGAGGTTATTAATTAGCCAAGTAATCTCTCCCTAGACAATGTGGGACTAAAGTTTGCACACCCTTACTGATCTTTCAAACCCCCTGGTACTTGCCGTATTCTTGATGGAGACACCTCACAGATCTCCCAAGTGGGTTCAGTACTTGTTGTATTCTTAGGTGGTACATGAGGTGATTGAATTGAATGAAGATGTGGTAGCCAATGCAATTAATTTGCAACTAACTGAAGCAACAATGGTGTACCCAAGGTAGAAAAAGACGAAGAGGAACACGAAAATGAAGATCAGGCGTTGCTCTTCTTCCTTCACCTATTGAGGTTTGCTCTATTAAGATATGCGATCTTAGTGGGTCCTTATTTTTCTTAATTTCATTGTCCTTGTAGACAAGAAACGATTCCAAGGGAAATAGAATGTTACATATACGATTGAAGCTAGTATTGGTTATGAGGTATGGTGTTAATTCTTGTATTCAAGGAGGGTACTATATATATAGAGTGTTTTATGTGCTAAGGAGTTGTGTACGTGTTAGCAGTAGAGAGAACTTATGGAGAGTAATGGAGAAAAGTTAAAAGAGTTGATAATTTGTTAACTAAGAAGTAGTTGCTTTATTGTATTTGCTTAATAGAAAAGTGACCTTTGGACCTAATACTAACTTCATGAAGCGGAGAGATCATGACTTCCTCAATAAAGTTTACCATATCTCATCATAATTCTTTTGTCGAAATCCTATAATAGTTAGTAGGCTTTTTTGTCTTCTTCCTATTTTCTCTCATCTCACCCTTTGGCATGTACACCATGACTCCCAAAATTAATCACCCAATATTTTTTTAGTAGAAGACTAATGGTGGAGTGGAAGGTTCAAGAGAGTGATATCACTGTCGCAAACCTTTGATATCTTAAACCCTATTGGGGGCTTAAAAGACATTAGAAATGGAGTAAACGGTACAATACAACAGTTGAGATTTAGCTAAAACATTTTAATTATACACTAGCCAAATTGGCTTAACATTTCTTTCTTTTTAGAGTAAAAAAAAACATTTTCTTATTAAAAAAACCTAGTGGCTTTAACATGGTCTCAACACTACCACAGTTGGTAAGAAAGAAAATTCCTCATCCAAACATCCGCCCAATTATCAAACTTTCCAAATGTAGGCATTGACAGGTCAACATTCTAAATCATCCTTAATTTCACTTTTAATTATAGTGAATTTTAGGAAAGAATAATTATTTCCATCTCATGAAAATTTCAAAAATTTATTTTTATTTTGTCTCATTTTCATCCGATATCTTTTATTAGATGAGTTTGAGGTCCTTTATCATATGAACTTATTCTCAATAATATCGTATGACCTATCGTGAAGTGTTAGTGGGCACAATGATGCTTAGAAAATGCCAAATTATTATTTATAAAACAGACGTCAATGCTTTTTATTTTATTTTATTTCTTTGTTATAATAGAAACTTCAATGCTGACCTTTCAGAGAGCATTGGACTTTGCATTTTAGCTGGATCAACTATTCAATACATGAATCTTTGGGAAATCTTTAAGAAACAAGTGAGTCCCTTTTGGTTTTTTAATCGACCAATTCTAGTGTATCATGTGGATTATTGAAAAAAAAAAAATGTATTCTTCATTAAATAGAGTCGGGATCCTCTCTAGCGGGCTGTACTCTCTAAAGTTTAACTTCATTTCACATCATCCGTGGAATGAGATAAATTATGTAAGATGTAGGGAAGGTACAGCTGACCGGAGAGGATCCAAATTCCATTTAATAATCTACCTTTAATTTTGATGTAATCTTGCCCACTCTTCAAAAGACAGAACAATTTTTTTTTTATTGATGAGGTGTTGTTACAGCTTGGAGAGGATCTAAATTTTGTTTTATAGTGCACGTTTTGTTTTGGTGAAATCTTGCGCAAAACTTTTGTTTATGAAACACTGAACAATATTTATTAATGGTGTGTGGAAGGTACAGTCTGAAGAGCATCCAAATTCTGTTTAATAATCCATGTTTTGTTTTGGTGAAATCTTACTCAGCACTTTGTCTTTGAAGACTGAATAGTCTTTTACATTTAGATCCATTGATTTAGTTATCAGTATCGGTATTAGTATCGATCTTGGTTGATATTGATATGATACTGATCCTAGATCAGCTTATATCAATCATATTGTTCAATTTTATCCTTGCTTAGTATCGATCTTCTGTTTCTTTTTTCTTGATTTTTTTTTTTTTTGTTTTTCTAATTTTACTCTTGCCTAGGTCGATCAACTATCAAGAATGGTTTCAGCGACATTAATATAATACCATCCATGGTTTTAAGTATCTCCGATATTGATACGATACCTTTCGATACGTATCTTAAATTTTACCGACCGATACGATACACACCGATACGATACATGAAATTTTTAAAATCCTTTCGTATCGATATATATCTTATGATACATATCGATATGCACCAATACACTATCGATACGTACTGATACTCTATGAAAAATATAAAATCAATGTGAAATATATGTTTTGGTATATATCAGTACGTATCGGTGAGTATCAGTATGTATCGATCAATACGTATCAGTGAGTATCGGTATGTACTGATACAGTGCGCTACTGTCATATAATGGTCAAGATGAGTATTTTTTTTAGAAAACACGAATTTTTGAGGGGTTTTTGTTCCAAAGTTGCTGTCAGTCATATTTCTCTCTAACTAAAGTGGAAATCAAGGTTGGGAACAAGGATTTTACATTTATGGGACAACTACAAACCTTGAATTCTTAGTGCGATACCCTCAATTTAGTGTTTATGCATAATACATGTTATCAATAGTTTTTTTTAATAAAATTTTTATGCAAAAGTGTTTAAAAAGGTGTTTCATATCTATTTATGTGCGTATCTCCGATACGATACTATACCCTCCGATACGTATCTAAATTTTAGTCGACTGATACGGCGACCGATCTGATACTTTAATCCCAATATCTAAAACCATGGTTAGATCCATTACTAAAGGGCAAAAAAAAAAAAGGAAAAAAAAGCATGATACTCGTCACTTGTGCAGCATTTTTTGTTTTGGCTTCATAAAAAAATAGGTATGATTTTATTCTTGTTCTCATACTTGATCCTCGGTCAATCAAGTATCAAGATCGATCTCATCCGATATTAATGCAATACGATCACTTTAATATGATACCCAAAACCATAGTAAGATCCATCCCGGCACACGAAAAAAAGGAAAGAAAAGAAAAGAAAAGAAAAAGAGCACGAGTCATGCTAATGTGTCTATTTAGTTCAATCCCACGTCTCACAAAGATGAAATATGGATGGATCAATGTGATTAAGATTGACGTCTTCACAGCCGACATTGACATCTCTTGCAATTCAAATTATGAATAAAAAATATTGTTTCATCTTATCTTAAAGAATTTTCTGAGAATAAGTCAAAAGGCAATTAAAGAAGATAAATGACTGATTCTAAATATATATCTATAGAGGTGCCATGTAGACACTTCTTTTTCTCTCTTTGAAGATAAAACCATACGATACCACACACGCAGTTGAAATAGGTGTAAGCCAATGATGACTAATCACATTTGTTTGAGATATAATGGTAAAAGTATGTTAAATTATTGGGGTTTTCTTATTGACACCCTTTAAGGGGTTAATTATTTATAATCTTAATTTTTTGTCAGTATATCACATTATTGTTATTATTACAAGGGTAACTTTGGCTTTGTACCTAGACTATTTTGCCAAGGATCTCGTAAGCAGATCCCTTTTTATTTACGATTACAGGATATTGAGAGAAATCATGAATAGATAAGAGTGAAAGTTAATCAAAATTATGACATTTCATATGCATACTAAATAAATATATTTAAGATTGATAATTTTTTCTACCAAAAAAAAAAAAAAAGAATGATAATTTTTGATAATGACATAATGAAACATCACTTTTCAAATAATTTTTTAAAAACCCCTTTTCATTCTTAACTTAACAAATTTTTAAAAATAAGACAATCGAAAAATAAAAATTAAAAAATATAAAGTTCTAAATATACGTATAGATATATCACTTAGATAGTCCTTAAAGTAATTGAACATAACAGAGAGGCCCGCCCAACTAGCGAGCAGCACACCCTTTCTCCCTATTTTTTGTGGACCTTTGGAGCAACTGCACCCCATTACTAGCTCCACCCTCTTCTTCCCTTTCTACTTAATTGGTTAAAGAAAAGACAGATACTGTAATACTTCTGGCCATCCCAATATTTATTACTTAACATTGCAACACTGTATTTACCATCAATGACACATGTATGTCCCTCTGGTTCAGGAACACAAAACTTTTTCATTCTTCAAGAGATACCTTATAACTCGTTTTCAATGCAATAACCTCATACCTTGGATAGTGGTCCACCGGCTCGTTTTTAATTGGACTCTATGTTACTATTTTTTTTTTTTTAATTAAAGTATATTAAAGACAATTAAAAAATGATGTACAAGATTAAAGTCCAGGCATATTGGCACCTAAAAAAATACAGAAGCATCCATTATCCCCATCTTTGGCTTTGCCATCAGCGAACACACTAATACAATAAACTAGAATATAGTGCACAGCCACCCTATAAGAACCTGTATCTCGGTTTAATTTGAGCATCCCATTTAAGATCAGAGGAAAGAAGTTCCTTACCACCGCACAATCGATAAAAATATAATGTATACTTTCTTGATTGCATCGACAAAGACCACATCCTGAGGCAAAAGAGAACATTTTTTTTTTTTCACCAAATCATTTGTAGGGAGTCTTCCATGCAGAAGACGCCATCCGAAGAGAGAACGACGTGGTTGGAGATGTTTAGATCATACTAGAACACAATAAATCAATGGAATAGCCATCACCGGTAATCTGTGCTTTATTTGCTACCACATCTTTCCAATTTTTTCATACACCTCCCCAGATTGATGAGGATGCCCTCGTATGTTTAGGTCTACCATGAGAATTCAAATACTTGCTCTCATGAAGTTCTTAAAAAAAAAAAAAAAAAAAAAAAAAAAAAAAAACCCTCCTTTCTTACCATTCAACATAACTTACAGAGAAGAGCCTTATCGTTTCCATTAGCATCGCATTTATAGAAGCAATAATAAAATAAAATTCAAATAAATTGATTCCAACTTGTCAATTCACTCTTAGAAATTTCCTGACTCCAAACTTTAATTCCTTTTATAACTATTCTAATATATGAAGGTCAATACGATCAACCCAAATATCAAAGAGATTTCTAGTGGGAAATGTACCTTGTAATAACTCATTTTTAAATTTTTTATCATTTATAAATGCGACCGAACAACCTAGGGATCTACATGTCAACAAGATTCAAGTCTCCGTTAGTTTTCCAAAACTTTTAGAATAGTATTCTGAATGGATGCTTTCTTTTTTTTATTTTTTTATTTTTTTTTATTTTTTATTAATGATGGAATAGGATGTTATCTCCGTTTGATAAGCCTAATCAAAGTACCAAAACATCATAGAGTTCTTTTCTGAAGTGAAATATAATGAATCATAGTTTCTATTGCAACGTGTTGGTCACATGTTCGAAATTTGAAAACAACCTCTCTTGCAAAACAAGAAGCAAAGCTGCGTACATGTGCCCTTCCCCGACCTTGCAATAGCAGGAGCTTTGTGCATTAGGTTGTTCATTTTTTTTTCTCCAAAGCTTCTATCCACTTTCAAAAAATAAAAAGCATACAAAGTCTCACTTTTAATTATCATGTGCTTTGGAAGGATATTTATTTACGTCTCATTGCAATTTCAGCATTTTATTTCCATCTTGACTCATTTTTGCTTGATACCTTTTGTCAGATGTAAATTGATAAATGTTAAGAGGCACAGTGATGCTTAGAAAATGCCAAATTATACTTCCAAACAAAACACTGATTAATTGGTAGGTGTCTCCATATTTGTTTATTTAACTTTTTTTTTTTGGTGAATTTGTTTATTTGACTTACGAATAACAGACTTCGTAGAATAAGAGGTGGATTAATCATTCAATCCTCTAATAAAAGATGGCCGAGATTAAAGGAGGTTCGTTTTACAGTGATCCAAAAAACGATAAGTCTCATTAGTAGAATCACATCATTAGAGGGTTTGAAAGTGGGGATTTAAAGTAGAAAACGAGTACCAGTTTTGTTAGTGACTGGTGAACGCCCCTGCTGATGGCAATGTTGAAAGTGGGGATATTAGCTCTTCAGTTTTTTTGATGTATTTTTTCCTCCTTTTTTTCTTAATACAAATTTGGACTTTTAGCGAAAAAAAGAAAGAAAGAAACAAAAAGGAAAGAAAGAAAAAGGAAAAGAATAATTCGTTTAGAGGCCATATTTTGGTTTTATAATCAGAAAGAATGTTCAAGTTCAGCAGAATCACTCCAAATTAGTCTGAGATTCCTCTTTCTAGCCATTTGTACTTTTTAATTCCATCTTTCACACCATTCATGGGATGTGGGAATGGAGTGTGGGACCACCTTTTGTGTGTGGGGGGGGGGGGGGGGGGGACCACGCCCCCATGGATGCTGTGAGATTGGGTTGGTGGATACAGGCTGCTGGAGATGATCCAAATTCATACAAGACTAGATAGAATAACAGGATATATAGGCTGCAAGTGGAACATCATATTGATTCTTATTGCAGGCCTAGATTTCGGTTTTCTAAGTGGTGTGAATGGTTTTTAGACTTTCTCCTTGTTAGATTGGTCGGTGTTTCCATTTTTTGACCACAATGCCAAAGGTGGAGAGTGTTTTCAAATTTTTGTTTAGTATTTTATTACTTCCAAAATTTTTTTTTTCTCTCTCTTTTTAAGGCAAATGATCTCTTGGCAAAAAAATAAAACAAAATAAGAGGTGGATCAATCATTCAATCGGTGAATCTTTGGAAATTTAGAATGATCAAGTATGTCCCTTTTTTTTTTTTTTTAGTTAAGACGTGAAGCTACATAGTGTACCATGTGCTTTATTCGTTTCTTCGTTTGATTATTAGGAAAGTACTAAAGAAAGCAGGAGTGTTGCTCAGAACGTTGTGTTTTTGAAAGAACTGTGGAGTGAATGTGAAGAACTTAATGAAAGAGAAGGAATTTAATGTTAGTTTTTTTTTTTTTTTTTAAGTGAAATTTATTAGTCATAAGTCAACAAAGGGATCAAGGAACTATCATTAGTCATAAGTCAACAATGGAAGCAGTTTTAGTCGGCCCTTCACATGGAAGCTCCTAGGTGTCCGGGCTACTAGCCAAGAAGTCAAGCTTCCGAGTCCATTGGAATACCAGTTAGGAAGACATCAGAAGGTTAAGAAGGACAGTAAGTAAACTCCACATGCATGTCTATCTATAGTTGAATAGGAAGGCGAAGGCTGTTTGAAAAAAATCCTTTTTATCTTGTGAACTAATTTATAAAAAAAATATTTAGAGAGGGGGGTTTCAAGTTCTTAGATTTAGATTTGATAAATACTGATAACTCTGGGATGGAGTATTAGAACGAAAAGATCCATAATGAACTATTGGTTTTAAGCCAAACTTCTTTAACACGCGTAATATCTAGGGCCCCTTCAGGCACACACAGAGTCCCAACTGATAGTGTGGAGAGATCTATTGTTATCACTGCTCTTTCATAGAAAAATACTTAAGAATTCAATCTGGTGGGTTGTTACGACTCAGCATGACATGGAGGAGTTGATGAGTAACACTTTTGCCACGACAGCACCCCACTTGGCAAGGAGAAACATGCAAACCTCATGAAGAGCATCTTAGGGAATATTCCATTTTTGTGTTGAAGGGTAGACCATTGTTAGGATATTATATATACAGTTAGACATATGATGTAAGGGGGTAATGAATATACAAAAATCCTTTCTCTCTTCGCTGTTGTTCTAGGAGGTAGATACCCTCGAAGTAGCTTGTGATCCGTTATCCCGCCGTTCACGGAGACGTTCGTATCATGGGTGTTGGCCAATGGAATCCCAAAAGCTCCAAACTAATAGATATAGGAAACCAGCATAACTGAGCGAATAAGCTCTACTTCTTGATGCACTTGGTATCAACATTAATAAAAATAAAAATATCATTGGTGCTCATCAAAAGAGTAGGAACCTGAAAATTTCTTGGACCTAGAGGGGACAAATTTTCCTTCATTCCGAGGAGAAGAAATTCCATGAAAAAGAGCCTCTTTAGAAAGAATAAACAACATAGAAAAAAGCGAATCACCTTCCCCAATGAAGACATCGTTCCATACCAAAGAATCCCATATGGCCACCATTAATAAGCACCGACATTTCAATGGACAAACGGTTGTTACCATGTTACATTTATATCCTCTTAAACAACAAATTACTTAGTTAAGTATACAATATTAAATTATCTTTAGAAACCCTTTTTACCCTTGATTCAAAGAGCTTTTAGGAATAAGATGACGGCCAATCAAAAGAAGGTTACATGCTCTGAATACACATAAACAATTGTCATTAATTAATCCTTTCATAAAATTATACTAATGTAATGTAATATAAAGTGCTTTTATTTTATTTTATTTTATTTTTTATTTTTATTTTTTTTAACATTTCAACATTTCGGACTCTCATTTGAGAGACTCCCCACTTAGGGCCAATAAAGTGGTGCATGTCTCCTGTAACAAGTTATAGAATCACTAATATATATATATATATATATATATATTACCCACCAAAAAATAAGTAACCCACCAATATTTGAATGGGTCTTCAACAACAATAAGAAATTAGAAAATTCCAAGCAAGAAGGACTATAAAAGCAAGTTGGTATATGGCACCAGAAGTTACAACTTCAAGGATTTACAGAAATTCAGGTACAATAGAAGCGTTTTAGTTTTAGTTTTAGCTTTAAGATGGCTGCCACCGTCACTGGCATCACAGTGCTATTTCCTTCTCCGGCATCTAATCCGGTGAAGAGAACTACAAGGATGATGCTTGGAAGAAAAGCTGACTCTTTGGGTTCTCATGGAATGAAGTCGTCTTCTTCTTCTGCTAGAGCAAATTCCACAAAAGATGGGGTTGGGACAATCTTGAAGATGGAAGCTGAGAAACTGTGGAAGCTACTTGATAGAAAGCATAGGGAAGAGCCCATGGTTATGGTTACTGACCCATTTGCTCTTAGAGAGGTTGGGAAGGACAGGCGTATTTTCTGTGAGAACTTTACAATTAGATCTTATGATATGGGCCCTAGTCGCACCGCATCCATAGAGACTTTGATGAATCTTTTACAGGTTTGATTTATATTTATATTATTGATATTCGTTAGGTTTTCATCATTCCCACATGAGAACACATGAAGTGGGTCCTCCTTCATAGAGGAGCCCTCTCAACTATTTTACTATTCTTGTCAGCAGATAACCCTACCTAGTTGAAGCTTAGATTGATCCTATTAGATGTTTCAATCATATATATATTTTTTGTTTTTGGGTGAATTATGTTCTAATCATATTAATCCATCCCTGTGGTACTAATAATGTGCAGGAAACGGCTCTAAATCATATTAAAAGCATGGGGATTCTAAAAGATGGCTTGGGTTCAACACCAGCAATGAGTGGAAAGAGCCTGATATGGGTGCTATCTAAGATGCATATTGTTGTGGATCACTATCCTTCTTGGTATGTTCATGGGTTTTATGAATATTAATAAAGGTCTTTTCACATAGGTTTTGTGTTCAATTGTTAAGTTTTAGCCAAATGATAAAATAAGATTTGAAAAATCCAAGAAATGGATCAATGCACAAATACTGGTCAGGGTACGATGGATGGACATACATTGGACGGAGAGAGAGCCTCTGTACACTAAATTGTATATATAGCTATTTCCTTATCACAAGACAAGCGAAGGCTGGAGATGCGGTATATATAGTTAGGGAGAGGGATAGGTATGCCGCCGATATCAAGTATGCTAGCAGATAGCACCAATATGAACACATGATGGAGTATCATTCAGGAAGGATATGAGGGTCATTTCAGAAAAAGGAAAGAGAGAGATAGACACAATGGGTGCTAGCATATTTGATATCGGCGACATACCCAACCTTTTCCCATATAGTTATTTCTGGCAGACAAAAGTCTACTAGGTTGCCCTTCTTAATTACTAAACATTTTGTTTTCAAGGCAATGATTTAATTGTAGTTATGGTCCATGTTTCCATGACACTGCTTTCATTAGGGTCGGCTGCTGTCATGGATGTTTTCCTTATTACTTTGACTGATTAAATGTTAATCTGTATGATAATTTTTTTTTTTTAGGGAAAAGCCTGGGTATGTTAGCGGTATATCTATTTCTCTCTTTCTCTCCTTGGAAAAGTTCCATATGCCTCTTTTGTCATAGTCCTCTCATTGATTGAGCCGCTAACTCCAAAAAAGTTCATAACATAACTAACCTATTTTTTATTTTTATTTTAAAAAATATCATGTTACTGGTCCACATTAAAACAAAATGACATCTTTAAGAATTTGATGTCACAATTCATATTAACCAGGTCATGTTTTTGGGTGATTTATCCAATTTTGGACATTTTAGGGAAAATTTTTATTATGGGATTTCAAAAGATTTAAAGTTATTAATAATTTTATCAAAAGAAGTTACTAGTAATTGATGAAAGTTATAGATTCAGTAACAAAACTTGATCACTATTTTTTATTAGAGTACTGACACCAAATTTAAAGAATAAGGGATTATTTATGGCTCCCTACATGTTTCTTGATAAAGCAAAAAAGTAATATTCACAACTAATTTAAAGAGTATAAATCAAATAAATAAATACAATATGTTTTATTAGCAAAAAGTAAAGAATTCTATAAATAAATAAAAGGAGGGGATTGCTGCTATGCTGCATGGGCTTGCACCATTGTAGAGGTCAATAAGATTGTAAATATGGCATCCAACAAGACCGAAAATTTTCATTTCACCGATATAGAGGTGGGGAGGTGATCAATTTTTGAAGTCATTTAATAAGGTGTGATATATGATTAAATTATACCTCTTATATATATATATATATATGTGTGTGTGTGTGTGGTTGAATTATCAAGGTTTATAGTCAACTAATTTTGATACTTTCACACTCTAGGCATACAATGATACAATATTCTTAGGAAAAAAAAAAAAAAATACAATACTCTTAATGATTGTAAATTAGACAAAATGATGACATTACTCATCTAAGGGGAGCACTAAGTCATATGAAAACATCATTTTGTTATTTTTTTTATAAAAAAAAAGGAAAAAATCATTTTTTTATTTAGTTTGACCCCGTACCCCACTCATCTTGATAAATTACTAATAGATTAATATAGATTAATAGTAATAATAAAGTGACTCAGTGGGCCCTCTTTAGGTTCTGATCTGCCCTTTCGATGGGTCCTTTGTCTGGCTCAGTGTGGTACACATTCTTCATTTTTTCTTTCATTTTGGGTGGAAAGTATATATATATATATATTAGAAATAGATTAATAGTAATAATAAAGTGGCTCAGTGGACCCCTTGTTGGTCCCTGGTGGGTTCTGATCTGCCCTTTCATGGGTCCATTGTCCTGCTCATTGTGGTACATTCTCCATTTATAACGAACTTTCCTTCAAATTTCGGTTTGTTTCTAGTGAAGAAGCATGTAAATGGAGATTTTAATTAAATATTTCTTATATAGATTTTACCTAAGATCCATTTACTTGCTTCTTGATTAAAATGACTAAATCATCTACAATAAGAAGGGAAATATTGATGGTTGTTGATACCAAATATTTTTATCGCAATTCCTCTGTGGTTGATGGAAGCTCAGTTCTTACACGTTCATGATAGGGAACTTTACTATATACTTAATTTAAATGCCAACACTTGTTACATGACAGATCGAATGGGACCTGAATTTCTTTGGCATGTGAACTTTAGATCCTATGTTCTCAAATGTCAAGTTCCAGTCATTTTAGTGTAGTTAATAACTTTAGATTTTGAAAATTAACACTCAGACTAATTCAATATATAACGTTTTCATTTTTTTTTTTTTTTCTGAAAGGGGTGACGAAGTTCAAGTTAACAATTGGTTGATTGCATCCGAAAAGAATGGCCAACGAACTGATTGGATTATTCGTGATCGTCAAACCGGCAAAAGTTTGGCACGAGCTACCAGGTTCGGATTAGTAGTTTCATCCCAATTAATTCATGAACTTACAATTAAGCTAGGGTTTTATAAAATTAATCAAATACTGTTTTTCTACATAAGTGTGTTTTTTTTTTTTGAATAATTTGCTGGCTTTTATTTAGTTGTAATTCCTATTTTGATATTTAACCAGTACATTCTTAACGATGAATAAAGAAACAAGAAGACTATCTAAAATTCCAGAGGAGGTCAGAAGAGAAATGGCAACTCACTACATACAGTGTCCTCCTATTCCTATTCCAGTTGATCATGAGGATAGCAATGAAGTAGCAAAGTTTGATTACAACAAAATGGATTGTGTTCGAACCGGTCTAACCGTAAGTATGAGATTAAATTATTAGGATATATATCAAGTTTACAACTTTGCAATTTTATTTTGCTTCTTTAATAATGACTTTTTAAGCCCTTCAAAAAATCTGCAGCCTCGTTGGAATGATTTGGATGCCAATCAACATGTTAACAATGTGAAATACATTGGGTTAATGCTTGAGGTTAGATTATTCGATTTATTTATTTGTTTATTTATTTATTTTTTTAACCTTAAAAGGGGTGTCAATCGATTGGTTTGGATTAGTATCGATTTGGATTCATGATTTTGGTATGAGAATGAGCATAAATCGATAAAGGTGCATTGATTTCGATTTGATTTCTCTTATCGAGTTGTTATTGGTTTAGTTTTGGTTTATCATATAAATATATTTAAAAAAAGAGATGGTTGAAACCCCAACAGGCATTTCTTATGGTTTCTTATGAAGTTTTATTTTGATATTGAATCCCTGGGTGGTATTAATGCAGAGTGTTCCCATCTCAATGTTGAAGAGCCATGAGATTTGTGAGATGAAAATAGAGTACAGGAGGGAATGTGGGATGGATGATGAACTGCAGTCCTTGACTTCTTGTGTTTGTAGTACTACTACTAGTCAAGCAACTGATGATTACTTGGTGGGTGCTGGCGGATCTGGAGGAGGAGGTCATTATGATGAGTTCTTACACTTTCTGCGTTTTGAGAATGGGGCTGTGGTTGCAAAAGGAAGGACCAAGTGGAAAGCTAAATAAAATATGCAAACAAGTAAGGTCTGAATGGTTGTGGGTGATAATAATGATAATTGAAAGGTTTGTTTTAGTTTGCTATTATGTTGCTCTTTTGATGTCTATAGATATGGAGAAATTGTATATCTGAAAGATGTTTGGGAATATTATTATTAAAGTCAAGGGTTTGTGAATCTTAGGATGAAATGGTGAGTATTCTAGTCCAATGGAGATTTTTTTTTTTTATTCAAACAAATAACTATCAAAGTTCATAACAATTGGACATGTTATTCTTGTAGGTCGTCAATACATATTCATGTTTTTTTTTTTTTTGGCTAGAAGATATAAAATTCATTAAGAAAAAAAAACAAAAAAAAAAAAATTGAATCCTTACTTACAATAGAAAACACCACCAAAAAGCAATAAAAATCCCCACCTTTGGCATTGCCATAAGCAGGGAAACTCAAGCTTATTTAACTGAATCTAAATCTAGATTTTAATGCTGCATCTTGAAATAATTTCCTTCCTAATAACATGAGAGGGGAAAGAAATATGAGAAGATGTAAGCCTTATCTTCGCTACATTTTTTGCCAGAAAATCCACTACATTATTCACCTCCCTAAAATAATGTCTTATATCCAGGGAATAATGGCTAGATAAGGTTGAACTGTGAACCATTCTTGCATAACAAAACATGGAATTTGAGATTCAAAACTGCTATCGAGTTGTACCAAAACTGCTATCGAATCTGATTCAATCCACAAAAAACCCATCCTGAGATTCAAAGGAACCAAAAGACCTTCTATTGAACCACAAAATTCAGCAAAATAATTTGTCTGGTTGCCCAAATATTCTTGAAAAAATCCACAATTTTACCCCTGTGATCTCAAAAAATACCCCCTGCCCTTGTTCTGCCTGGATTACCAAGAGAGCATCCCTCTACATTAAGCTTGAAGCAGCCCATCCTTGGTTTTCTCCAAAAACTTCTTAGATAGGTATTGACCTACTCGGAATACCTTGCAACCCAAGACTTCGGTTGCACCTCAAATCAGCTGGGTTCTTGAATACCCCTTTCAGGTTAAGGTTTGCTTCCTAAAGATTCCTTTTACCATCTCAAAATTTTGATTTGGGTTCCTATTTTTCATGCCATGCCTTCTCTCGTTTCTCTCCCTCCATATATTGTCAGCAACAATAACTATACCTACTGACCAAGGATCCTTTAGCGCCAACACCCTTCTCCTCCTTTTCGACCACTACACCAAATCAGCCAAATTGGCTATCCTAGGCCACGAAACATCAAAGCAATCCATAAATCTATCCCGAACCTTCACCGAGAAACTGCATTCAAGAAATTATGGTGAAACAATTCCATCGCCATCTCACAAAGATTGCATTTAGACACTACAACAATGCCCTTTTCAGAGATTATGTCATCCTTAGGGAGCTTACGATGTATCAATCTCCACCCAAAAGTTGATTGTCTAGGCTGCAACTCCAGTTCTCCAAACAGTGGAAGCCCAAGGACCTTTTAGGTTGCACTTTCGAATTTCCTCCCAAGCAGAAAAAGAAGAAAACTTCCCTGAAGAAATACAATTCCAAATGCACCAATCATTAACCTCATACTGAGGCAACCTAATTAATTTATCAATGTTAAAACAAATTCTCATATGGTTAAAATTGAACTCAGGAAAAATCCATTTAAAATCAACTATAAGGTCAGCTACCATGAAATTAGCATCAACAAATTCATCCTCCTCTAAATTAGTTAATTCCACAATTGACTTCTACCCTAACCATCTAACTTTCCAAAACCTGATAGACTTCCCATTACCCACAATCCATCTCTCCTAACTAGACATAAAGTGCCACATTCTTTTATCCCCTATGTAGGTACAATGGATAAAAAAAATTCCAATTGGACCTAAGGGAGCGGACACAGAGATCTCCAAGTCTTGTGGGGTTCGCTAATGACCTATGTACCCTTCTCAAGTTGAAAGATGCAATGGGTAAAGAGGAGTCACCACCTAGATCATGGTTTAAGATCCACAAATATCTTCTTATTTTGAGGGGAGGAAATGAATCTAATGGATAAGGTGAAAGTTTGCTGAAATATAATGCCCTGACCCCATTAAACCTGGCACAATATTATCCTTAAGGCTTTAAAATGCATATGTTAAAGGTTATTAAGTAGCCCAATAATCTCTCCCTAGACAATATGTGACTAAAGTTTGCATACCATCACTGATCTCCCAAACACCCTAATACTAGCCGTATTCTGGGTGGAGACACCTCATTGATCTCCCAAGCGGGTCTAGTACTTTTCGTATTCTTGGGTGTCACAATCTTTCTCCCTTTTGGCATAGCGTTCCCGCTGTGGCCTCACACACGATCGGGATTTGCTCTGATACCATTTGTAATGCCCATGCCCTATTAACCTTGGCATAATATTGTGATCTTTGGCCCATGAGTCTCAAGGCTTTAAAACATGTTGTGCCATATTAAGGAGGTTAAAAGTTATTATCTAGCCCAAAAATCTCTTCCTAGACGATATGAGACTAAAGTTTACGCACCTTTATTGATTTTTCAAACAACCTAGTACTAGCCGTATTCTTGGTAGGGACACCTCACTAATCCCCCAGGCGGGTCTGGTATTTATCATATTCTTGGGTGTCATACGAAATCTCTGGGAAAGTGTCAGGTTACGCTGGGAAAAGTTGTTAGGCACCCCTAAAACGCCTAGTCGAAACTAGTCTTCCTAGACTAAACTTTTGTTGTATAGTTGATTATACATATTATTTATTTAATTTTTTTTTGATAAAAGATGCTTTTGTTGAAAGATGACAAAAAATACATAAAAAAAAATACACGGACAAGGCAAACATCGCTGGAGCAACTCACAAACTCTACCTTTGCTATGGCCATCAGTAGAGAGAGCAAGCAATGCTTTAGAAGAATCTAAATCTGTGCTTATCTATCGCATCCTTCTCCAGATCAGCTAGAATATGGCTCAGGAAGGATACTGAAGTCTTTGAAGATCTCGACTTTGAAGCCCTCTTAGCCAGGTAATCGGCTATAGTGTTAGCCTCATGAAAGCAATGAGAAATCTTCCAAGGGATGGACTCAAGGAAAGAGAGAGCAGAAATCCACTTTTGGAGGATGAACCACAGAATCTGGTTCTTCTGAATCGCTGAAACTATTGCAACTGAGTTAGACTCAATCCACAGCCCACTTGGATTGATATTCCTAGCCATTAGAATCCCTTCCATTATCGCATTGAAATCAGCTTCATAAATCTTTTTGATGCTCAAAATAGTGCTAAAGGAATTGCATACTTGGCCTTCACTTTCACAAATCACCCCTCCTGCCCCTGCCCTACCTGGATTTCCCAGAGAGCTACCATCAACGTTTATTTTAATCCAGCTTAGTAGGGGCTTGCACCAATACACTTCAAGAGGGGGAATAAAATTAGGGTTCTCAATCTCTAATCCCAATTTTCTACAACACAAGACATCATTATAAGATTTCACCTCCTCCTTAGAGCTCTCTAAGCAGAGAATGAGATATTGGCAAATATATTCAAAAGAATAACCCGCCATACGGGACTTATCCTCATAGCGCCTTCAGTTCCTCTTCCACCAAATATTGGCCACAATAATGAGAAACTCCATCAGCCAGGGTTTCTTAAGATTTAGAGACCTCACCTCCTCTTCCACAATTTAATCAAATCTTCAATTGACTGATTTGTTGGCCAAGAAACTCAAAAGTAGCATGTAAACCTTTCTTATATGTCCACTGAGTAGGAGCAACTTAAGAAAGTATGCTCAATGGTCTCCTCTGCTTGGCCACACAGAGAAAACCTTGACGCCAACTGAATTCCCTTCTTTCTCACAATCTCATCGATCGGGAGCCTCCCATGAACAAGATGCCACCCTAAGGTGGAATACCTAAGGGGCAGCCATTTGCACCATATTACGGATGCCCAATACACAGGTGGGCATTTCCTCCTTATATCCTTCCAAGCTGAAGTCGACGAGAATGATCTCAATGGCATCAGTTGCCAAACACAAACATCTTCCAACTGACCATTGGGAAGGTTAACCTCCTTGCCTTAAAAGTGTTTCTCAGACGATCAAAGTTAACATTTGGTAGAGTCCATTTTCCATTACAGATAAAATCGCCCACCTTAGAAGAAGTACTGAGAGATGATTGGCCTGAATTTCTTCCAAAACCGATTTTGGCCCCCACCACTTGTCCTTCCAGAAATTTGCCAAATTAGCATTGCCAATAATCCATCTCACATTTTTTCCCACAAAATCTCACATCTTTTGACACCTATGGCTTGAGAGGAAGGACAAAAATTTTTGTTGAACCTGCTATCCTTTTTTATAAAGTAGGCTCTGAGAAAAGAACTAGTTGCAGAATTTTCATGCTTGATTCTCCAGACCAACTTGCTAAGCATAGCTTTATTCAAGTCTATGAGTCTTCTAATCCCCAATCCCCCTTCCTCTTTTGGTTTACATAGGTCACCCCACTTTATTGTGATAGATTTCGTAGTATCCACCTCTCCTGTCCAAATGAAATTTCGCATCCATCTCTCCATAATAACAAGGAGATAAGAATGCCACCAATCCACTGCGAAACTATGGGTAGAAATACCAAAAATCACTGAGCAGACCAACTCAACTTGTCCCGCCATCGATAGAAGTTTTCCTTTCCATCCTATAAGCCGACCCTTCACTCTGTCCATGACAGGCAAGAGATTTTCCTTCTTCACTCTACCCTTGAAGATCTCCACTCCAAGATATCTAGTAGGAAAATTACAAATTGGAATACCTAAGGTTGTAGAGATGGACTGCTTGTGACTCAGAGCAATTTTTCCAAGGAAAAGCTTGCTCTTCTCAAAATTATTGCACTACCCAGAGAACCCTCGATACTTAATCAAAAATTCTTTTAAATTATGGACATACCTCGAGGAAGCATTGGAGAAGATGAATATGTCATCAGCAAAGAGAATATGGCCAGGGGTGGGGCACCTTTGGGGTCGTGAATCGTCTTTAATTTGTTGTGATGGACTAACCTCAACAGGCCTCTGGTAAGGACTTCTTCCGCTATAATAAATAGTAATGGGGAAATCACTGCTTGAGTCGGCTGGTTGTGGGTTCAAGTCTTGGCATCAAATAAGAAGAAAACCAATGGAAAATTGGATCAAATTGAATGTGGATGGGAGTTATCTAGGAAATCCAGGCAGAGCAGGGGCCGATGGTGTTCTGAGGGACCATTCAGGTCAGGTTGTTTATCACTTTAAATTATTTTTTGGAGTTGAAAAAATCTTTGAGGCAGAATTTGATGCTTTGATTGAAGGAATTATGCGAGCTAAATATTTGGAGGCACAAGCTTTGTGGATTGAATCATATTCGGCGTCGGTGGTTACCTCAGTGCAGAAGACTAATATTCCTTGGTTTGCTCTTTAGAAGTGGCTATACTTGTAGCTGTTTTTATCATCGATTCGGTGGAATATAACACATTCTTACAAGGAGGCAAACCACATGGCAGATTTTTTTAGCCAAGGATGCGGCTAAACGGGTGTCTCATCTTCTTCATGTGTATGTATGGGAGGAGATCGCATTTGATGCAAATGGAAGACCTAGGTTCCATTTCAGATAAGAGTTGATTTTCCCCCTGTTGATGGCAATGCCGAAGGTGGGGGTAATTTCTGCTTTAGGGGATAGTTCTTTGGTTCTTGTTTCATTTGCGTAGTTTCTATTTTGCTATGTGCTATATTTTTTTTAATATAATATTATGAACCTTTAGCAAAAAAAAAAAAAAAAAAAAAAAGAAAAGAAAAGAAAAGAAAATAACAACAACATTAACAATGGGGATATAGGGTCACATTGTCTCAACCTACACTCTACACCAAAAAATCCCTAAGGCCCTCCATTGACTAGGACTGATCTTTTAGTCAATATCAAGATCTGGTGCAGCCAAATAGTTCACTTTTCTGAGAAGCCGAACTTCCGCATCACTTGGAAAAGGAAAGACCATGATATAGAATCATAGGTTTTTCTAATGTTAATTTTCGGACCAAACCCACCTCCTCTAGTGGAAGAAAACATCAAATTAGTCAATTTTGATGCTACACTGATATTATCATGATTCAACTTCCCCTTCTAGAAGGCACCCTGCTCTTCGGAAATCATTCTGGGAAGATGGGGCTCAAGGTGCATTGCCATCACCTTTGAAACAATTTTGCAGAAAAAATTACCTATACACAGGGGACGAAATTTATCTAAAGTTTCAGCACCATCCACTTTAGGAATTAGAATAAGAAAGTTGTTATTAACTCCTCTAGGCATACAGCTCGAGGTGAAAAAGCATCTCACAGCACTGTATACCTCCCTTTCCATAATCTGCCAACATTGCATGTAAAAAGCCCCTGAGAAGCCATTTGGCTCAGGAGAGTTGTCTGGATCCAACTCCCAAATTTTTTTTTTGATCTTTGTGTCACTAGGGAGAGAATCAAGACGGTAAGTATCTACTTGTTGGAGAACCATCGGGATGCTGTCCAACAAATCCACATAATCAACAGAAGGCATTGCTCTATGAAATGCCTCATAATAGTCTACAATGCAGTTCAACAATTGATTCTGACCTTCTACTAACGTACCATCTTGATTTTTAAGAGATCTGATAGAATTTCTATTTCATCTCATTTTTACTGATAAATGGAAAAATTTAGAATTCCTATCGCCAAACTTCATCCATCGGATCCTTGCCTTTTTAGCCCAGATCTTTTCATGATTTTCCAGAGCCTTGATCAGAGCTATCTTGGCATGAACCTCCAAAGCAAAGAGCTGATCATCCATACCATTAATCTCAATCTATTCCTGCACCTAAGACAAATTATGTTTGGCTTCATCCATGGCTCTTTTAAAGTGGGGAAAAGAGGATCTCGACCAGCTTTTCAGAACCCCTTTGAGTTGCTTAAGCTTGTTTAAGAGAATAAAGATGGGAGATCTTAAAATCCAATTAGCCCAAAAGGTAGCAAGCACCCTCTCAAAGTCTTCATAATCCATCCAAAATTGGTGGAAACGGAATGGACAATTGGCAGGGCATTGGCTAACATCAGAGGAAAGCAGCAGAGGGGTATAGCTTGACGCAACCCAAGGAAGGACCTGTTGCGAGAAATTCTAAAAGCAAGAAAGCCACTCATCATTGCAAAAGCTTCTATCCAGAACCACACAGACATTACCTTTGCGACGATTGTTGGACCAGGTAAATTCCCTACCAACCGACAACACCTGGGCTATTACAGAAGCATCAACCATGTCACCGAACTCCGCAGTCGACCCCATACTGAAGTTCCCTGGGCCACGTTTCTCGTGAGACTGAAGGGTCACATTCAAATCCCCTATGATAGCCCACAGAGTAGTCAATTGAGGGGAGTCAGCCACCAAGTAAAGCCATAAGTCTCTCCTCTGAGCTCTAAAGTTGCTAGTACAAACAACAGAAAATTGTAATCACTGGGAACACCAAACCATAGATAAAGTAACATGTTGTTCTGGTTTAGAGACTACCACAGGATTATTTAGATTTCCACGCCACAAATTCTATAAATTGGGCACCCTACTAGCTCGATTATTATGAATAAAATCACTGTTAAAGCCTAATTTATTGAAAAAAATAAAGCAAATGCACTCACATCCACCATTGGCTCAGCAATGCACAAGAGATTAGGATCCTTCTTTATAATTAAATCCCTCATGGTGCATCTACCAACTGCCTTCTTCATTCCTCTTATGTTCCAAAAGAGGAGCTTCATAAAGTCGCTTTTGAAAACCAGCCTGATGACCTGACTTTGAAGTCTTCCCCGTCGCTGCAATGTATTTCTCCTTTCTCCTAGCATCACCCTCTGCACGACAAATAGCACTGTCCATAGCCGCCACTTCTTGATGTTGGACAATCACCCTCCCAGCCACAATCTGCGCAGAGGTCATTCCTGAAATAACATGCTCAAGGCCACCCCATTCCTGGCCACGCCCACCCTTTTTCCATCTTGAGTCTGACCTCGCCCACCACGACCTCTAGTATATGCAACCTTAGTTTTGCAAGGGTGAAGAGAGTGGTACACCAGCATCCTTCCTTCTGCCACAATAGCCCGTTGGTCGGTCCTCCCCATTTTGGAGGAACGATTCCCTGGAATCATAAGATTCTTTTCCTGAAATGTAACTATCAGAGTCAACTGGGTCGGATCCATACCCACTTTCACCAAGAGGGTTATCCACCATAATAAGATCCTGGGTATTCCTAATACGGTCATCATTAATTGGGAGAATAATCTCCAAATCTCCTTGCACTGATGTGTCCTGAGATCTTTGAGCAATATTTACCGAATCTTCTCTTGATTGATCGACTCTTGGAAGAGCAGTTTTCTTAAAAGGAGGAGAAGATTGATCTCCTACCAAACTAGGACTTCTTTTCCTGCCCTGGCCGCTAAAATTTTCAACTGCCAAGCTCCTTCCCTCCTCCGGCCTGACATGGCCAGAAACGTTCAAGCCCTCTCCTCCCATCTTCTTAGCGCCCCTCATCTCAACCCCCTTCTTCTCTGTACATTATGCGAAGGAATGTCCCAATTTTCTGCAGAAATCGCATCTCCCGATGTCATCTTCACCTGGCTGTTTCCTCTCCACCTGTATTTCCTCTACCCTGCTTCCACCTAATTCCACCTTCACCAACACCCGAGCATAATTACCCATTGAACCACCCATCGTTCTTTTATCAATTTCCATAGGGCAGCCTGAAGCCTTTGCCATTGACAACAGAATGCACTCATGCCAGTACTCCATTGGCAGCTCTAGATATCGTAGCCACACGAGTTTGGTCTGAATGTAATCTTCATGAATGTTAAACTCAGGGCCCCATCTTTGAAAATGGATAATCTTCCCTTTTACCTTGACTGTATCTCTTTTCCACATTGAGGCCATGTCACCTTCGAGCGCAAATCTAAATAAAATATATCCCTTTCCCAGGGGAGGCAGATTAACTTTACCTTTCATATTCCAGGCATCTTTTGAATCGCTTCTCACATCATCCATTGAGACATAATAGAAGTTCACCCTACTGATCAGAGCCTAGTTGAAGCTCTGCAGCTTTTCTTTACATGCCTTTTGTGGAATCACCACCTTGGTTAGAGGTCCTGCATGGATCGGATCAGGCAGGTCCTCAACGTTAGGAAGACTTCTACTAGCTACCGTAGCATAGGACTATTTTCTCCCACCCCTCACAGCCTCCGCTTCAGTTCCAGGAATAACTTCTGGAGCCACCCCCTTCGTAGGCAGGACCTCCTCTACCGCTGACATGATATTTGCTAGCCTATCCATTGGTGCATTCTCGTCAAAAGCAATTGGTGGGGGTCTTTGTGACTTGGAAGCATGCTGCCAAAAATCAGTGATCCGCCTTTGCCTTTCATATTCCAGGCATCTTTTGAATCACTTCTCACATCATCCATTGAGACATAACAGAAGTTCACCCTGCCAATCAGAGCATAGTTGAAGCTCTGCAGCTTTTCTTCATATGCCTCTTGTGGAATCACCACCTTGGTTAGAGGTCCTGCATGGATCGGATCAGGCAGGTCCTCGTTAGGAAGACTTCTAGTAGCTACCATAGCGTAGGATTATTTTCTCCAACGTCTCACAACCTCTGCTTCCGTTCTAGGAATAACTTCTGGAGCCACCCCCTCCGTAGGCAGGACCTCCGTAGGCAGGACCTGCTCCGTCGCTGACATGATATTTGCTGGCCTATCCGTTGGTGCATTCTCATCAAAAGCAATTGGTGGGGGTCTCTGTGACTTGGAAGCAGGCTGCCAAAAATTAGTGATCCGCCTTTGCTTCCCTCGATCTGGAGGCTTGTCCCCATGAGGGCCAGGACCGCTGCCAACCTCCGCACAGAGTCTTTCTCTCCTAAATCACCCATTAGTTTCCCAATGTCTAATTTTCCCTTTTCCCTTCTTCTGGTCTCCTATTTATCATATATTGCTAGGTGATATCTACAAAAATTTGTTACCCGAGGAGGAGTTTTTTGGTTAAGCCTTGTACACATTTGATATTAGTCAAAATGATATAGGTTTGGGTCTTTTGGTCAAGCCTTATACATATTATGCACCTGAAAACTTTATAAAAAAAGCATGCGAAACATGATTATATGCATTAAACATAATTAAAATGATTTTTTTATTTTCATCATATTTTTGGGAAATCAAATTCTGAAATTATCAAAATGCCCTTAAGAGGTAAAAGAAGAGAAGAACATATCTATTGTACCAAATAAAGATAGAAAATGACCTAGAATACACATCACAGTGAACATTCAGAAATTTTAATAGAATTTTAACAACATCAGAAAAAAAAAATTCCATCATTTTCTAATAATACTAACATCAAGACTAGATTAAGTACACAAAACAAAATAAATATCACATCTAGTAAATCCGTAAGAAAGATGCACATGGATCTTACTTACTGAAATGCACCATATGTACCATAAATGATGTTTACATCCTAAACATGCTATTTTTTTTGGCAGAATCCTAAACATGCTATCTAAAATGCATTAAGTCAAACCTATCCTAAATATGAATAATAGGAAAATGCATTACAATTGAACAAGAAATTAGAGAATAGCATAAAAATATGTATTAACACCTAAAACAGTGGGATATGGCCTAATACATGAATATATACAGTGATATATGCAGATCTGATTTAAAAAAAAAAAAAAAATTGTTAAATGACCAAAATAGCTCTAGAGGGTCAAACTATTAAAATAATATGAAATTATTCATAAAAATGGGTGGAATACATTAGAATCATTGAAATATATGAAAATACATCTAATTAAATTTCCTTAGAATTTTCTAACATCTTTTTATATTTTTAAAGATAAATGACTAAAATACCCTTTATAGAGCAAAATGGTAAAATCGAAAGACACGATTTCCTGAACCAAAAAGCATCAAATAATAGTCCATATCTTTGAATTAGTTCATGATCTTATTATCTTGTTAAAAAAAAAAAAAAATCTCAGTTTGAGCCCAAATCCTTCATACTTTCAGAAATGACCAAAATGCCCCTAGTGGAAAATTGTCATTGAAAACACATACAAGCTCCAAAAATTTCAGAATACATCATATATAGTGTAATACATAATATATGAAATTATGAAAATTAAATAAGAGTTCTAGGTATTTTTTATAATGCCTTTGAAATTAAAATTTTATTTAACACTTAAAGAAAAAAGCAAAATAAATATAAAAATAATTCAAAAAACTGTGAAAATTTCCCTTGATGAGTGGGAGAGCCTTAGCTCAATATATGCTTGTCCATTTGGCCAGAATCAGCGGCCGGAGGGTGCCAAAAGCCACCTTGAATGGTGATGCTCTAAATGGAAAAAATGACCAAGTAGGGATATTTCGGGAATTTTAATTCCTTACAGAAGGATTAGATGGGGGAGACAAAGGTACCACCTGAAAGAGGGGAATAGAGCTACATTGTATTATTTTTTTCAGAATTTTTTCGTCTCTTAAGTCCTCCAAATAAGGGTTTATATAACCTCAAAACCCAACATTATCACAGATTTTATGGTGGACTACAAAGAGGGTTAGGCTTGGTGGGCTGCGTTTTGGCCTAAATGCAATAAGACTACTGGGATAGGCTAGCTGACAGTGGGCCTGTCGACTATGGGCTGGGTTTTGGCCTAACCTTGGCTTGGCCATGGCTAGGAAAGGTTGGGCTGGATAGTTCCAAGCAGGACCGGGTTAGGCTGGGTCAGGATGAACCATGTTAGACCGGGTCAATCTGAGTCAACTCGTTTTGGTGGGCTGGGCTTGGTCAAAGGGACAGGCCCGTGTCTTCTAGGCTAGCATTAAATGCAATAAGACTACTGGGATAGGCCAGCCGACAGTGGGCCTGTCGACTATGGGCTAGGTTTTTGCCTAACCTTGGAATGGCCTTGGCTTGGCCAGGTTGGGCTGGATTGTTCCAAGAAGGACCCGGTTAGGCTGGGTCAGGATGAACCAGGAAGAACCGGGTCAACATGAGTCAACTCAGGCTGGGAAGATTTTTATTTTATTTTATTAGTTTTCATTTTAATGGCCAAAATTAAAATATTGATATTTTTCAATCCGTGTGGCTGATTTTGACGCGTTTTGGTGATTAAGTTCGGATTCTACATAAAATTGACATGAAAATCAAGGGATTCATAAAATGACTCCCAAAATTAATCACCCAATATTTATTGGTGGAAGATTAATGGTAGAATGGAATACCGGTCATTTTTGGAAGAAGGAAGAAGGAAGAAGGAAGATGGAGACCACTTTAGTCAACAACTAAAGTGAACGTGTACTGTACTCCCAATTGAAAACACATGTTTTAACTTTAAAATTCCACGTTCTGAACTCTTTGCTCATTTTCTTAGCGTTTGAAAGGTCAGCAGTCTCTGCAAGGAGCATATTTCTTCAAGCGAAGAATTTTCAGATCCTGGAATTCTTTCGTTAAACCGTTTTAGAAGAAAAAAACTGAACAGATCTATACATTTTAATGTCTACAGAGGTCACTGGTCTATTTTAATTTCTTCCCAAAATGAGTAGTGGAAGTGGTTCAAAATTGCAAATATGGGTCAATGTAGTAGCCGCCCTCATCAACCTTTTACATGGTACAAATAGGCGGCCACTCACAAATATTCAATGGATGGGAATACCAACAAATAGGCGGCCACTCACAAATATCCAATGGATGGGAATTCCAATTAAAACCATTTGCCTTATATATTTTTATAGGGGCAGAGTACAATACTGCCTTTATTTTTATCTCTCCTCGTATAAAATGATCTTGTGACTTTCTGTGTATGGTGTCATTTTGACTGATCATTTCATTATTGTACTCTTCTATGCTGCTTGCTTAGAGAATTCTCTTTATTTATATATAGATATATATTGTAATTAATTTTCATATTGTGTCAATTTCTAAATAAACAGTAGCTTTCCCACTATGTAGTCCATGGAGTGTAAACCAAGTTGTGCCATGTGAAAGAATGATGTATCATTTCCAACTGTTGGATAAGGGTGATGTATAAGGTCCAACTGTTGGATATGCCCTCCTATGTATCACCATGGTAGTTAAGCATTGATATGTCTTATACACCCCCTCCCCCCAAACAAAAACCCTTAACTTGGAATGTAGTTAGTTGTCTATAAGATACTAGTAAAGAACATTGGAATCAACTTGTGTAAGATACTAGTCCCTCTTAATTTTTCCAAACTCAATTAGAAGAGTGCTCTATGGATAGATGCTTTTATTGTCTATTATTTCATCACTCAATGATGGAATAGGATCCTGCTTCCATTTTGTATGACTAATCATAGCACAAAAACATCAGAGTTCTTTTGTGACACAGATTGTGATGAATTATAGTAAATCAAACAGGTTATGTTTGGTTGCAAGAGAAATTTAAAGGGAAGAAAAGTGAAATTTTCAAACTTAAAAAATATATTTTTTGTAATTCTTTATCTCTTGTGATTTTATAAATTATTTAAATTTTTTATCATATTTAGTACAACAATTATAACCTTATCCAACTAAATGGGGACGGCCACATGGATCCGATAGAAGTATAGATAGTAAAAGAAGATGATAAAAGAAAAATGAAAAAGTAAAAGAGGTAAAAAGATAGGCAAAGCGGTAAAAGATAGGTAAAACACAAAGGTCATAGCAATATCTCACAAACAATCCCCTTATAAGGGGTTGGTTGCACGGGTCTTTGTCCTCCAAATAGTTCTATCTGCGGCCATACTAGGGTTGAACCCTAGTTTTTGCATATATTTTCTAACCACCTCTCCACTACAAGAAAAAGGGGTATTTGCGACACTTTTTTAGAGACGGACATATTTTCTGTCTCCTAAATTAATCATTCGAGACATATATAAATTCGTCGCTAAATTTTGATTATTTGAGACAAAGACTATACCGTCGCAATATTTGAGATGGATTATTTCCGTTGCTATTGTACTGTCCCTATATATTTAACAATTAGGACAGAAAACTTACCGTCTCAATTTTTGAGACAGATATTTCCATCCCGTCAGCGATTGAATTTATATCTATTAAGACAGACAGATTTTCCATCTCTAAATGGACAATTAAAGACAAAAATAATTTTGTCCCTAGTTATGAAGCAATTGAGACAGATTTTAACCGTCCCATATTTAGGGTCAAATTATTTTTTGTCTCAAGTATTACGAATTGGGACAGTTTATACTCCATCGCTACTGCTCACGTATTTTGCTATCTAAGGTCCCTACCTATGTAGCAATTGAGACAGATTTTGAGATAGATTTTAACCGTCCCATATTTAGGGACGGATTATATTCTGTCTCAAGTATTATGAATTGGGACGGTTTATTCTCCATCGCTACTGCTCACATATTTCAACTTCCCACGAAATACTTAGCCAACCGCGCTTTTCCATATTTCGACCAGACTCTGGAATTATAAGGGGAAAATCAATGCCGCTGCTCGCATACTGCTTTTCCAAAATCAAAGCCGATGCTCGCATACCTGCTCGTCATATTTCAACCGAGCTTTTCCAAAATCGAAGACCTAACAGGGTCATTATATTTCACGCCTTCACTCACTGGTTTCCCACGCAGTGAGCAACCGTTGTAAATCTCCAAGAAATTCGATCATCTTCCTTCCCAAAACTAAAACCCAAAGCCAGGTACGCTATTTTCCTCTCCCACTTCTCTTTATTATGATTTTTCTTGTATTTCGATCTATTCATTACCATTAAATCTCATATTACAACCGAGTTTTTCAAAATCGAAGATTAAAGCCTTTCCGCCTTCACTCCCTCCCTGGTTTCCCACGAAGTGAGAGCAGCCGTTGTAAATCTCCCTCAAAATCGATCATCTTCCTTTCCAAAAGCTGAAACCCGAACTCAGGTACGCTATTTCCCTCTCTCACTTCTCTTTATTATGATTTTTCTTGTATTTAGATCTTTTCCTTATCATTAAATCTAGTCATATTTCTACCGAGCTTTTTCAAAATCGAAGATCTAACAGTGCAACCTTTCCTCCTTCACTCCCTGGTTTCCCATGAAATGAGAGCAACCGTTGTCAAGAACCCCTAAAGAAACTCAATCATCTTTCTTCCCAAAAGCTGAAACCCTAAGTCAGGTACGCTATTTTCCTCTCTCACTTCTCTTTATTACGATTTTTCTTGTATTTTGATCTATTCCTTACCATTAAATCAGCATAAGAGAGAAATCCACGGAAATGGTGGAGTTCCTGTCTTTTACCATGATCATTGTAGTGTTTCTTAATATGTTTGGATGACTATTCTTGCTCTTTTTTTTTTTTTTTTTTTTTTTTTTTTCTTTACACCTATGAGCAGCGTGGTATATGAGAGGAATCCACAGAAGTGGCCGTTTAATGCTTTCCCAAATTTCAGAATGAATTCAATACCCATATCCAGAACTAATTCATATAATACAATGGTGAGTAACATATTAGAGCTTGAATTAGAAATTAAATTGATCCATTATTTGTGCTACAGTTCCAGAGATTGAATGGTTTAAAAATATATGATTATGATGGCTGATCATGGAACAGTTTGCATCATATAATAG
>NC_056562.1:16262441-16282727 GCF_013358625.1 Macadamia integrifolia | reverse complement strand
GGTCTTAACTCTTGGGCCAAATATCTTTTGTTTTGAAATTTTTTGATGATAGAAAAGCTAAAATTGTGTATATAGATGATGAAAATGTTAAATCTAGTCTTCGATATATTAGGAAAATTGAGGGGGATTTCCCAGATGAAACTGGAGATGTTCCACAGATGCCTTTGAAACAGCATAGTTGGGTGCTTTTGGTCTTTTTTGGGTGACAAATCTCTAAAACATATGGGACTGATTTTTTGGTACAACAGTTATGACTGAGATATTTTCTATATCAAGCTGTAGATGTTGATACATTGTTAACAGAATGGACGCCAAATTAAATATTTCAGGTCTATGAGAATCCTGTTATAACTATGCATTTATGTCTTTCTTATGTAGTGAAAGTCATCCTCTTCAATCTATATATTGATCTTATTCTACATAATGATCTACAGAATGCTCACTTATAGTACTCTAACTACTTTTCTAAAATTCTATGATAGGAATAATATGTTGATGTGAGGTTGTTGATTAGGGATTGAATTTTGCTGCTATCCAGGTTTATTAAGCACAACAATACATTAATTATTCCATTTTTTTTTGCTACAAATTGTTCAGATAATACTAATACTTAAGAGGGTATTTTTGGCCATGAAGAAGTGAATTATGCCATTACATAGGTTGTGAACACTTATGGAACCAGGGTAGCAGCAAAATGGATGATCCGTTAAATCCGTTAGAATCATCCATTTACATTAGTCACGGATAACTGAATGTCCACATGCCTATAAGAAGAGCTCCAAAGTCTTCATTCATAACTAGAATTCATGAGGTATTTTGAAGAGCCTTATTAGGTTAACATGTCCCATGTTTTGTTATGTCTGTTGGAACATCTAATATGTCAAGTACCCTGGACATCTAATATGACATGATATAACTCAACCATTTAAAAGACAATGTGAAGAGCATTGTGCCAAGTTGGTTGAATTGTAAGGCAGTAAGTAGGGATAGTATTCAGAACCCATTTTTTTGGAGAGTGTGTAATTAGATTTAAAATAAAAAAACGTTTGGGAAATCTAAAATTTGTAACCCCTTATTGGAGACGGACATATTGTTGTCCCAAAAATTTGGGAAGGTATATTTTCCTATCTATTTCCAGAATAAATTTAATATATGAGACGATTTTTTTCTGTCTCTTATTAAATATATTTGAGACAGAATTTCTACCGTCCGAAAAATTGGGATTTCAAACACACATCCTTGTTTTTATGTTGTCCGATTTAAAAATAGAAGTCGGCAACTAATTTTATTATTTTAAATCCTGTTGCGCGCACGGGAACTAGAAATAAGTTTGGGGATTTCAAAAAGAGCAGAGAACGAGCATATATTGAGTGAGAAGTGTGGAGTGAGGAGTGAGGAGTGAGGACCTTTGTTAGTTTCAGCCCATTCCCAAATCACAATCCTTCATTTCAAACTTCAACCCTAACTTGCCAAACCATTCTCTTACTTCCTCTCTTCTTCTCTCCCAATGACGGACGACTGACGGCTGGTCATCGGAGCTTTGTTATCGGTTTCTCATGAACACAGTGCTGAAGATAGAGGATCTGATCGAGTGAGGAGTGAGGATCTGCTGAATTTTAGGAAAAGGATTCCTTATACTTTGTTGTTCTTAGCCCATCCAACTACGTCAGTCACCGCTGCAAGTCCCAGGCGACAATCAACAATGTGCGCTGCAGTGCTGCTGATGCTTGGATTGAAGACCTGGCATATATTCCTGCTATTGATTTAGTTAAACACAATCATTGTTGCTGCTGCTCTAAAAGAGAAGATGCTACTGTTGCTCAAAGTTATTATAGCACAGAACATTTACCGACGTCCATAATAGGTAAGAGTAAACCCCCCCTCCCCCCTTTTATTTCTTTTTCTTTGTTGCCTTCAACACCAAACGATTTCTCAAAGTCCAGTGGGTGCCAGGGAATAGTAGTTTAGAAATGTATTAGTTGGGCTTCATTGATAACAAAAGAGTAGTAGTTTCCTATGCTTCGATAGCTAGCTGGGTTTTTTATCAGCTATGGATCTTCAAAGTATCTACTACGCTTGGCTACTAGTTTCTCTCTTTCAAATTACATCTATAGCAGCTGTGACAAATTCTGAGGATGGTAAGGTCTTGTTCCACTGGTTAATTTCATCTTAATAAAGACATCAGATTAGTTCCAATATCTTTAATTTCCTGATGCAGGTGATGCTCTGTCTACCCTCAACTTTGATTGGCAGAATAAACCAACTAATTGGGTGTGTTCAGATCCTTGTGGGGATGGTTGGGATGGGATTAAGTGTTCTAGTTCTCGAGTGTTCTCCATGTAAGTCATTACTAAATTTATTATTTTTCTATCTAGATACTTTGATTTCAACTTTTGTGAAAATTCTTGATACTTCTCTTCCCCTTCTTCAATTTCTATATCAGAACAATATTAAGCAGTGGTATGAAAGGTCAGTTTTCAGGAAACATACAATTCCTCTCTGAGTTGCAGACACTGTAAGTCTTCCATTGAATTTTGCCTTCTCTGTGTTAACTCTTACATAGGATTTGATTGAACAGATATGATTATGTCCAATTAAAAGGGAAATGGATGAAGATTGGTGTAATACTTTCGAGCTTAAACTTACAAGATACGTTGAGGATTTGAGATAACGTGGACTTTAATCCAGAAATTGATAGATATGAGTTCATATTTCTTTTGTTGTTATAATTAAGATGGGTTTCTAGAAGCCTAAAGATTAGGTTCAGAAACTCATTTGAAAACCAGAAGCCCAATGAATGAATATTGACCAGAATTAAGAATAAGTGATAAACAGTAATCTGCATCTCATATTTGAATCAAATATAGGAATAAAATTTTAAAAGTTGAACTTGAACCAAGGGTCTGATCTCGAGTTTCAGAAGAATCCTGCTTGAAATAGGACTTCTAAAAACAAGAATTGATGTTAGTAATTAACTAAGTGATTTCTGATCAGTAAATAAACTCACTCAGATGCAGTAGCGACAGTTAATAGAATATAGAATAGGATTGAAGAGTAATCTGAGATATTATGGAAAACAAAATTTATTGATGGAAACTAGAAAACAGAGAATAAAAGTAAGAAGACCAGCAAGCCTAGTAACAATAGGAATCAGATGCTAAGAGATCAGATTCAAAATTTGAAATCATACAATTGTAGGGTAGAACCTGATTGAACAATATGAAATCAGAATTAAACTGTCAATAGTAACAGGTAAGAAAATGAAGGTTTCAGATTTATAGCATGCACATGAACTTAGGTTAAGAACTAACTTGTTGCAGGAATTAAACAGTGAAGGTGAAGATACAAGAACAATATGACTTGAGATTCACACCCTAGCCTTGATTAGCATCCCACTGACCCACATAGCATCCCATCAGGCAGCAACTACATCCCACAACCATTAATCTGACTCTCATAGAGTATTGAGCAGTAATGGCATACTTTCTACATAGTAAAAATCGATGGGAGAGGGTTAATTAGCCCTTAAATTATAATATAGAAGTAGCAAAGGCCAATAAAAATAAAAACTCAGCTTTTACAAAGGAATGGATAAACATGCAATAAAGTTAGAGAAAACTATTCCTAAACAAGTCCATCAATTATGGTTTTGTAGGTGATGACCCAGATCACCCTTAAACTGAGTTAACTCGTGAGTTGTTGACTCAATGTTTTCTTGCTTCTTCTTTAGTACTTTTTAGAGTAGCTATCTTTGTGATCTGTATCAGATTATCAATGTCCTTATCTTACATTAGGGGAATGCTGATTTTTATCCTCCTCTATGATTGACATGAAATTTTTTTCTATAGCAGGAAGAGTCTTATGGGGCATAGTACTTGGTTCATCCAATAGGGCAGGCTTACAAAAATGTTGTAGGTAGTCATTTGGAGCCAGTGTTGATGCTAATGAATACGACAATGACAGTATAAAGATGCGAAGTCATCCAGGTACTATTAGCAGTATATCCTTTTGCTTTGATTGATGATCTCGTCACTTTGTACGGAAAGGTGGGGAGGGGGGAAGATGGATTGGACATATATACAAACAAATGTTTCAAATGAATAATGTCATGCAAATTAGTTTAAACTTATATGTTTCTTCTCTCCTTTTATCAAGTATGAATCCAAATCCATGTATCTTTCTTTGCCCCATTACAAATGCCCCACGTGCATTTGGATCTTCAGGTATAGACAATAAGGCCCTAATCATTCTCAATAATATTGGATACTTTATTATTTATTTTTGGGGGGGATGGGGGAAGAGTGTTTCCTTTAACCCAGGTTTAAAAACCTAGATGGTCAGTCATGGCAGATTCTGATTTGGATAGGCCTTGGATTGTCATTTTCCAGGTATCCAAGGTTTTCCAGTAAAGGATTGGCTTGAATTGGATCGGGGAGAATCTGGATTGGTCATGGCTGAATCCGATTCTTAAAACTCTGCATCAACTGTAATTTTGATCAAGGGATGGATTTTAAAATTCTCTCTCTCTCTCTCTCTCTCTCTCTCTCTCTCTCTCTAATTAACTCCTTTGTTGAGTGATATATAGTTGATCGAGAGTAAGTTGATGGGTACAATAGTTAGGATGAAGGAATTCTTTGGATATAGAGTACAGCTTCTTATTTCATTCCATGCAAATGATTTGGTTGTCTCATCTCAACCATGTAATTAATGATGGTGAAACTCTTTTCTCTAATACCTTGCTAATATACCTATGCTCGCTAAGAGTGGAGTTGTTATTTATGTTAATAGAACTTCCTAAGAAGTAATCTAGCTTTACATGAATGGTTCAACTCAAGGAGAGTGCATGTCATGTTGGAGTCGTATGTTGCTATGAGTCTTCATCTTAGAGGTGTCAAAGTTCCCTATTGAATAATTGTAAGCTAATGTGGTTTCTTATTGATTTATTGCCTTGAAATCATTTATCCTTTCTTTCATTCATTCTTCTTTACTTTTTCTTTCCCCTCTTAAGACTTTGCTTGCAATGGTGTGTTATTCTCTACTTTTATCACCTTTTGATTCTCTCCTTCTATTATCGCGTTTTGGAGCTTTCCATTGGCTACTTGAATGTTGTTTACAATTTTTTATTTTTTGTTTTTTTTTTCTTGACATTACCCAGATTCAGTACCAACTATCAGGGTTTTTGCTATTCTCATTTCATTTTTAATATTTTCTTTAATAAGGCTCATATCCAATAACTTCATAAAACAGTTCAACTTCTTATATCTTATGTTGCTAGATTTTTTTTTTAAATGGATGAAGAACCTTTGTAAACACATAGGGCACCACGTGTAATTCTGTTGTGGGTCATGGTGCAGGTTTACTATCCAATTTTGAATTGAAATATTTGATTTTGAAGACATTATGACTATCTATTTTTTTTCTACAATTTGTCGTTAACCCGTTTCTGCCTGAACTTTCATATGGAACAGTTGCTTTGATTATTTAAATTTAAAATTATACTTCCCTCTTCCATTTACTTAATACTTAATATATCTTGGGTTTTTCTTTTGCCATTTTGTCAAGTAGAATTTCCAGCAACTGGTGTTGTGCTTGATCAGTTTGAATCATTTTGTTTTCAGTAGGTCCTTTCGAAAGGCAAAGTCGTGAAGAACTAAAGAAGGTTAAACATATAGTTCATCCTGTTGTACTCTTTCAAAAATACTTATTTTAAATACTAACATAACTTTTATCTTTGGTGCAGTCCATAATGGAGCTCATAGTTCTAGTTTCAAACCAAATTACACATCAGGTGATTTGATGGTTTGCAAACAGCATTCTATTCATCCTTCACCATAAATAACCATGACAAAAATATTAGCTAGTTATTTGTGAAAATGTTCCAATTTGCAGCGTAGGTAAGAGCAACGAACCAATACAAAAGTTTGGAGGAAAGAGGTTGCTGCCAAGGGGAGCTACAATCCAAGTGGATTGGGCATAGACAACCACTTGGATTGTATGTTTAGAATAATTTCTCTGAAATATTAGTTTTATTTGATGATTATGTAAATATTAAGTCTTTGTATGGATTTCTTTCATGTTAATACTTTTGGATGATATAATTATTAACTGTTGTTTGGTTAGATCTAGTAATGTGTAAGAACAGGGTCACTATATTATGCATGCCAGCAAAATGAATTTTTTTTTTCTACATGATTTTTAGAGACGGATTTTTTCCGTCTCTAAAAGCATAAAGCTTTTCTTAATTGCAACGGAAATTATATGTCTTTATAAGGTGGACATTATTCAAGACAGAAAAAATTTGTCCCAAATGATAAAGTATTTAAAAAAAGCTTTTACTAATTGAGACGGAAGTAATCTGTCTCTATAATGAGGAAACTATTAAAGACAATAAAAATCTGTCTCAAATGATAAACATCTTTCTTATTTGGGACGGCAGTTATCTGTCTCTATAAGGAGGAAACTATTAAGGACAGTAAAAATCTGTCTCATATGATAAACAACTTTCTTATTTGAGATGGTAGTTATCTGTCTCCAATGACATAGTTTTTTTAATAGTTTACGACGGCAAGTAAGGGTGGCAAATAATCCTTTAGTTATAGAGACAGAAATATATTGTCGCTAAGTTACCTGGGCAACAGAATATTTGTGACAGATTTTTTCATCGCTTTAGTTTCTATTTGCGACGGTTAGTTTCCGCCTCAAAATTTGTCGCAATTAACCACTTAGAGACGGAAAAAAATTTCCGTCTCTTAGATTATGGGACGGCTGTTGTAACGAAAGTTTTGGGATGGAAATTTATACTGTCCCTAATAGGTATTAGCGACACTATTTTAGTATTTGAGACAGATAATTTCAGTTCCAAAAACCCTTTTTTCTTGTAGTGTGTTAAGAAGAAGAAGATAGCCAAATGATACCAAATCATCAGAGTCTGGAAAAGGCATTTATATATGGTTTGTTTCTATGGAGGTAGCAGACTAGCACTACTTACAGGGTGAGTTTTTGGTCAGTAGATTTCCTTTGAGAATCATTAAAATGCATGGAGAAGTTTCAAACGATGTAGATCTAGGGGTACTAGTTGCTATGGTTTGGGATATCTATGGCACCCCCTCAAATTAGCCAAGGTTTCCATTGAGCTACTTTTCGACGTCGTTGAAAAGATCGAAATTCTCGAAGGCGACGGAGGAGTTTGGCACCTTGATGAAGGCTACGTTTCCTCCAGGTACTTTACATACTTCTTGTTCTAATGAGTAGCCCGATATAAAGGCTTATAAGGACAGACTTGGGCACCCTCTTCTTAATGGCTAGCTTTTAAGGATGAGTTGTATCTGTGACACCCAAGAATACTGCAAGTACTAGACCCGTCTGAGAGATCGGTAAGGTGTCCCCATCAAGAATACGACAAATACCAGGGGGTTTGGGAGATCGGTGAGGGTGTGCAAATTTTAATCCCACATCGCCTAGGGAGAGATTACTGAGCTAATTAATAACCTCTAGCCTCCTTAACATGGCACAACGCGTTTTAAAGCCTTGAGGTCCACAGGCCAAAGAGGACAATATTGTATATTGTACAAGGTTAATGGGGCCGGGACGTTACAGTACCTAAGTCCCAATATATATATATATATATATGGCCCAATTTGGTTTGAGTCTCACGAAAACCCAACCTAAAAACATGATCCAATAAACTTATATCAGTTTGATCAGTTCCGCTCAGGTTAGTCGGTTCAAGCTAGGTTTTGACACCCACAAATTTTAGGGTCTCATACGCTAATCTTTCTCCCATAGTTTGTGAAAGCAAGCTGAACCCGCCAGTTGAACCAGATTGATCAAGAGCTGTTTATCATCAAATGCAAAGCAACTATTTGAACCAATATCTAGATTTTTGAATATTTTTAAATTGTGAATTACGTCTATAATACTCTTTCCTCATGCTAGCATTATTTTAAATGTGACACGACACAATCATAAAGTAAATTTGGTGAAGGTTAAATGTTTTAGAGAAAAAACATTCAACATATGATGAATAATACAATTGAATTTCAATATGTTGACGATATTGAGGAAGCGTAAAAGGAAGACTCAAATGGCCATTTCATCTATATTGGATAGAGTCGACGTATAAGATTTGTCCCGTACTACCTTAGCTCCAAGGAAGGGAAAACTCAATTTGTGGTTTGACCTTGTAGTCCTTGTATTGTCTTTTCCTTTGCCTTATCTAAGTTTGGTGTGGTGCTTCTTAGTTTCTCACTAATTTGGCTTTTATTCCACCTTTTGGCAGTCATTTTACTCCTTTACTATAATTTTTTATTAGTAAAAAAATGAAACAAATAATTAAATTTGGCTTATGAACTTGACCCATGGTTAATCAAATGGTAAGGTTCGCACTGCTCCAGAAATAATTTTATTTTTTTTTGAAACAAAAAGTCAGCAAAGCACATATTTAAAAATAAAAAAGGGAAAATCACTTATACACTTGTCACCCCATAAGTTTGAAAAGTTTATTTGAACCATCCTTGCAAGTAAGATTAAGTACAAACAACCATGTTCATTACTCACTCACCATTTAGTGATGATGTCATGGGTGGAAAAAATCCTAAATGTCTGAACTACCATTTAAGGGTAGAGAATAAGCCCTTACTTTTAAAGTAGTTTCTTTTCGAAGTGATTTTGAAAATAAGGAAACCAAAACCGTACTTTTGAAAGTAGTTTGAAACCAAAGTAATTGAGGAAAAAGAATCGGCTCCTTCTTCTTCTGATTTGCATGATTGTTGCGCTTCTAGCAATGATCATGATTGTGATATTTGCATGTGGAGATGATGATCCAGGTCATAAGCATTGCACGCGCAAGCCACGTGTAGATTATTTTCTAGGTAGTGGTGTTGATGGTGGTGGTGGGGGTTGTAAGGGAGGAGGAGATGGTGGCGGCGGCAGCCGTGGTGGTGCTGCTGGATTTGGCAGCTGAGAAATATGGCATGCAACAAGCTTTATTGTGAACTGTAATGCACAAAAAGCTCATGCTCACACCAGATCTCCTAATTGCTATCTATTTTCCCTTCTTATAAATTCTCTCTCTCTCTCTCTCTCTCTCTCTCTCTCTGAAAATTGGATTGTTTTTGTATAATCAATCAGGCCATTGATTTATGGCCCAAGCTGAAGCAAACAAAATTTTGGCAAAAAATTTTCCTTCTAAATTACCAATTAAGAAAATGAAACATCAGATAAGAGGGATGCAAAGCAAAGAACCCAATAATAATTTATTTATTGATATGCATGTATGCATGACTTTTAATGGTCATATGATGAATAGACCACCATCATACATGTAGAGAAAGACTTGGTTGGATTCTAGCATGGGTACACACAAGAACATCCGTAATGTACATCACGTCCAACACTTATCCCTATACACTCTCCATCTCCACTTTTAAACTTTTGGACGCACTGATTGTTACAAGCTGCTGGCATGTAGTTATCGGGATACAACATTACCTGGCAGTGCCCCTTCCGTTGCGCATCTAGGGGCCGTTTGATAATGTTTCAAAAAACGCGTTTCTGCCATTTTTGTTTTCAGAAACAGCAGAAACGGAGCAAAAAGCGTTTGATAAAACTGTTTCGTTTCACTTATTTTTAGAAATAGAAATAGAAATTTTTACTTATTTATGGTTCAAGAAATGACCCAGGTGAAACAAGTTCAACATGTTTCGCCATTTCTAGAAACGACTTGTGGTAATTCTTTCCCTGGTTACCATCGACTTCTAAAAACATGACTTATCAAACACCTTCAATTCCGTTTCTGTTTTTAGAAACAGAAATTTATGTTTCTGCCGTTTCTTGAAACAGAAACGGCAAAAACGTTATCAAACGGGTCCCTACTTTCATCACCATTGATGATGCAGCTGCAAACAACCCCGGCCCCATGAAACATCAATATCACCAAAATAAACATTTTTCAATAGTTCATCAGATTATCAACACAAAATAATGAAGTTAGGCCTATCATTGCATTGCAAATCACGGAGAGAATACTTAGAACGAACCTGAGAAGACAAGGATAGCAAGGATGACGAAGGAGGTGTAAGAAATCTTAGCCATTACTTACTAAATCTCCAACAGTACTTATAAGCTAATAATTCTCACTCTGATGTTGACTGCTTGTTGGTTCTCCGCTTATAGTGAGTGGATGGTATTTATAAAGAAACTTTTGGAGCTCCTAAGATGATTTCCTTACTTAGAATATACGGTGGTAGGTAAATACCCATATTTGGGTGCCTTGATTATGTTTGAATAGAGAAATTAATCTTATTTTTCTAAATGGGGTGAGATCCTCCTCTATAGCGTTCATCAGATTGCGGGGAGTCACTTGGGATGTGTGCCCGGTGTTGCCAACTGTCTACAACGATTTCATTTCTACAACCAGCTGACACCATACATCCCAAGTGCCTCCCAGCCATCAGATGCACATTGGAGGAGTTGGCACGCTAGAGAGGATATCGTTCCAAAGATTTGAGTAGGGTGTCAATCAATGGGTTTCGATCGGTTTTGGTTTGGTTTTAGTGGGAGAATGAGTGAAACCAAAATATGAACCAAAAAGGGTACGTGCAATAGTTTCATTACTTTTATTATCAGTTTGGTTTCTATTTACCATATATACAAAAGTACGAAAAAAGAGTGTGTTTTTATATTAATTCTGTGTTGTTTTTTGTTTTTAATCTTTCTGATCCCTTTTTAAAGTTCAATTTGGTCTAGATACGGTCCAGTTTGATTTCGATCTCACAAAGAACCAACTTGAAACAGGAGGATTCAATAAGCTCATATCGATTTTGTTTCAGTTTCATCAGTTGAAGCTGGGTTTTGACACCCCTAGATTTGAGGGGATCAGATTATGATCTCTCATATATATATATATATATATATGTGTATATCTCGAACTCTTATATAAGTGCATGTACTCATGTTCCGTACTTTACCCATTTTGCTTTATTAAATACCTTATATATATATATATCATACTCTTATATAAGTGTATGTACTCATGTTTCATGGCTAATCTTTTCTTAGACTACTTTACCCATTTTGCTTTATTAAATACCTTATATTCTTCATTATCTCTTTTGTAAATCTTTTTTATTTTTTTCAATATTATTGGTACCCTTTATATATTTTCTAATGTTTAAATTTTCTTTGAAAATTAATTTATTTATTCCTCATCAGATCCCTTTCCTTATCTATCCCTCCTCTCTCTTGAGTTGCTCTCTTTAAAACACTATAATTTAGGATTTCTTTTAGTAAAAAAAAAAAAAAAAAAAAATCTATATACCTCTCTCTCTTACATGCTTCTCTATTTTTCTATTTTGATCTATATCTTTCCTTAAAAAAACCCTATTTTTAAGGAGTTTCTTTTATCAAAAAATCTCTCCTCTCCTGCTCTCTCACGTTTTTAAAACCTTATAAATTGAAATTTCTTTTACCAAGAGAAGAAAATCTATATTTCTCCATCACAGAAAAAAAAAAAAAAATATTTCTCTCTCTCTCTCTCTCTCTCTCTCTCTCTCTCTCTCTCTCTCACACACACACACACACACACACACACACACACACACACATACATACATACATACATACGCTTCTCTATTTTTTTTCTTTTATCTTTCCTAAAAAAACCCTATATTTAAGGAGTATCTTTTTGTCAAAAGAAAAATCTCCTAAGATGATTTCCTTACTTAGAATGTAGATATACGGTGGTAGGTAAATACCCATATTTGGGTGCCTTGATTATGTTTGAATAGAGAAATTAATCTTATTTTTCTAAATGGGGCGAGATCCTCCTATGCAGCGTTCATCAGATTGTCGGGAGTCACTTGGGATGTGTGCCAGGTGTTGCCAGCTGTCTACATCGATTTCTTTTCTACAACCAACTGGCAACATGCATCCCAAGTGCCTCCCAACCATCAGATGCACATTGGAGGAGCGGGCGTGCTGGAGAGGATCTCGTTCCAAAGATTTGAGTAGGGTGTCAATCAGTGGTTTTCGATTGATTTTGGTTTGGTTTTAATGTGAGAATGAGTGAAACCAAAACATGAACCGATAAGGGTACGTGCATTGGTTTCATTACTTATTATCAGTTTAGTTTCTCTTTACCATATCAAAACATGAACCGAAAAAAGAGTGTTTTTTATATTAATTTTGTGTTGTTATTGGTTCTTAATCGTTTTGATCTATTTTTTAAGTTCAGTTTGGTCTAGATACGGTCCAGTATGATTTCGATCTCACAAAGACCCAATCTGAAATAGGAGGATTCAATAAGCTCATATCGATTTTGTTTCAGTTTCACCGGTTAAAGCTGGGTTTTGACACCCCTATATTTGAGGCTATCAGATTATGATCTCTCATATATATATATATATATCATACTACTATATAAAAGTACGTACTCCCTGTCTTTGGTATACTTTTTTAAAATGACAAAAAAACCATTTACATCTACCAAAAAAAATTCCCAACTGACCAAAACACCCGATAAAATCCCCAAATGACCAAAATACCCTCAAAATTGAATATGAAACAAATATCATAATAAACTCTCTATAATTCTTTCTCTCTCTCTCTCTAAACGTGGAGGAGAAAGGGGGAGAGTGGAGTATTAAAAAGACATATAATTACAAACCCTAAACCCATTCATCCTCTCACCCCTAAAAATGGAAGATAAATCAAATAATAATAATAAACTCTATAATTCTCACTCTCTCCCTCTCTAAATGTGGAGGAGAAAGGGAGAGAGTGGAGAGAGAAATAGAGAGAATTATGGTGAATGGGATGGAATGAACAATTATGGAGAGAGATATACCAACAAAAAAAGAAGTTAATAATAATAAACTCTCCATAATTCTCTATTTCTCTCTTTCTCTCTCTTTAAACTTGTAGGAAAAAGGAGAGTAATAATTAATTATAATTATTAATTAATTAAATATTAAAATTAATTAAGAAAAGGTATATAATATTCCTCTCTCTCTCTATCTCTCTCTCTCTCTCTCTCTCAACATGGAGGAGAAAGAGGGAGAGTGGAGTATTAAGAAGGCATATAATCATAATTATTAACTATTAAAAAGTCATATAATTATAAACCAAACAAATGCACTATTATTCCTCCTTAAATCTCTCTCCCTCACTCATCATCTTTGGAAAAAAAGTGGAGCACAATGGGGGGAGATTCTCCATAGAGATAAAAAATAATTATGGAGACATTAAAAAGGTAAGTATGGAGAGAGATGTACCAAAAAAAAAAAAAGGCTCCTAAAATCTCTCCTTCCATTCCTTACAAAATCTAAACGTGGAGGAAGGGGTATATTCTCTCTATAATTATCTTTCTCTCACTCATCTCTCTAAACGTGGAGGAGAGAGGGGTGGAGTAATCATTAATTATAATTACTACGTATTAAAGGGATAAAAAAAAATAACCACAAAATTATAGTATGGAGAATTATGGAGAGATTTATTGCGCTATTATAACTATAAACCAAACAAATGTTCTTCAAAATCTCTCTCTCTCTCTCTCTCTCAATCATATAAATATATATATATATATATATGTGATTCCTACTCTCCAAATGTTTCTACTTTCTTATTAAAAAATAAAAGAAAGGGCTATGTGAACTATAATTGAATTTTGAGTCAATTCTAATAAACCATTATCCACTAAAAAAATTTAACAAAATAAAATAAAGGCAGTTTTTTGTTTGTGAGAGGCCCCTACACCACAAACATATATAGGAGAGTGTAATGACCACCATGCCCCTCTTGAGAGGACTCACCCATGTGTGTGGGTGCAAGGCCTTTCGCAGACAAAAAAAATTGCACCATAAAATAAACAAAATATCTTCAAGTATAAATTTCCTATTAATTTTACATTTTAATCAAAAGAAAGCCAAATTCGGTACTCAGATTTGAAGGTTTTAAATTTTTTATGTGGTGAAATAAAATATAATTAATTGGTCACGCCTTCAAATGAAATAGTCACTTCTGATATTATTATTATTATTATTATTATTATTATTATTATTATTATTATTATTATTATTATTATTATTATTATTATTATTATTATTATTATTATTATTATTATTATTATTATTATTATTATTATTATTATTATTTTATAAGATAAATCTTACAAATATTACATCCATGGATCTATAAAATCATCTTAAATATATTTTCATTTGGTAGGTCAGATCTTGAATATTAATTATTACACTTTACATAAGTATACCTGATTAATGTAGATCGGGTAGGCAGAACTCAACTTCCGACTTGTTTCAATAAAATTTGTCAAGAAAAGGAAAAGGATGACTTTTTAGGGGCCATTAACTAAAGGAAGATGAAGAACCATATGCATACTTAAACTTTCCAACCCACCCAACTACATCTACTTTTCTATGTCTTTAAAGAAAAAAAAAAATCCTTTTTTCCTTTCTTATATTCTAAGGAGAGAGCTTCAAAAGATACAACTTTTTCGCACTAAAAGAAGAGGAGATGCTTGTTGTTGTAGTTTTCATATGAAAAGTGGTTACTTTTGCACTGATTGAATAAGATTCCTTGATAAATAAATCCAACATTCATTGACACTCAAGCGCCAATTTCCATTTCAATGGAAAGTTCTGTGGAAACACCAAAGTATCACAATCCCAACAAACCTATAAAAAACAAAAAACAAAAAACAAAAAAAAAAACAAAAAAACAAAAAACAAAAACAAAAACAAAAACAAAAACTTGAAACTAGATGAAGAGGAAGAACATTGCCATAAGGGTTACCACATGAGCACGTATCCAACTCTTGAGGATCAAAGCATGAAAGCACCCTAAACAATGACTTAAAGAGGACACTTTTTTTTTTTTCCTTCCCAAGATGCCAATAGAAATGATTCATAAAGTAGTCTCGATTACAAAAACAAGATATCTGCTACACTTTCTTGTCCAATCTGATTGTCATTCCCCTCAATGTTTAATATTCAATAAATGTCATTTTACAAATACCCTTTTTCCCAATTCTTACCAATGATCATAATTGTCTGAAATCTTTTGGAAATCACATTGGTAGAGCATATTGGATGCAACAGAAAACTCAATGTCACCATGATATGCTATGAATGTGGGGAATCTCTCTCTCTTTCTCTCTCTAATTTTCTTCTTTGATTAGCTTGATGTGAAGACTTATAAGGACTTGAGTAATTTTTCCTTAATTGCTAGCTTTTAATGATCAGTTTTACCAAAATACCTTTAAGCGGTACTAAAGCTAGGGATATGGCAACTTTGACATACCTTCATGGATGGAGAAATCTCTTGAGAAAACTAATGAGGAAATAGACACCCTCTTCTCAGGATCTGGATCCTCTCCAGCTCCCTTTTTCTCCAACTCTCTCCCAACCTCTTACATGCAAGCAATTCAACACCTAGGTGCATGCAAACTAGGTAGTTGGCATGTAGCCCCAGGAATGCATATGAGTTTAAAAAGAGTTGGAGAAGCCGGGAGTTGGAGAGGATCCAAATTCCCTTTTAACTGTTAGCTTTTTAAGATGAGTTATATCCAAATCTCAACCAATTCTTCACCATGGTCATTATCACATTTGGATGGGTATTTAGAACAGTGAAAAGGCATTTCATGCCTCAAGTGAATGATTTAATGGGTAAACCTATCACTGGATGTAAAAAAAAAAAAAACTTTCCCCAAAAGGAATAGCTCATACACCAGAGGACATGTAATTTTCGATAGGTTACGAAGTAGGGAATCAAGCTAACAAACTTGAGCATCCATCAACTTCTAGAGGAGTCGTACAGGCTCAGTTCTGATGTTTACCCTATACATTGGTTAGTATAAGGCCTTTAAAAAAACAAGGAGGAACGATAGAAATGCACCAGCAGTAGAAGACCCAGAGATTTTTTTAATATGGGAATATGATCCAAAAATAAATAGAATTTCATAAAGGAAGGTTTGCTTGGGTAGAAAGCTCCATCTCTTTTCAATCCACCTTCTACCTTACTTCATTTGGCCACTAATCAGGTTGAGGGACCCATATAGAGGAGAAACTGTTGCCATGTGAGGCACTAGGCTGACGTGGACTAAAAATTCAACATCAGCTTTTTTACTCAATGGACCTTTTGGCATAACTTTTATGACATAAGCTGGTGGTTCTTGGCGGCTGTCATAATAATCCATATAGTTCTTTTGATACTGGTTGCTTCCTCCTATATATATATATATATATATAAGCACTTTCATGGGCTCTTTCCTTGAAGGGTTAGATTTTTTATTTCATCTCTCTCTCTCTCTCTCTCTCTCTCTCTCTTTGTACTTGTCTGCGTGGTTGAGTTATCAAATCGGTCAAGCATGGCAGACACAGAGAATGGCCGAGAAGTAGCAGGAGGGTTCAAGCTGTTTGGCAAAACAATTCCGGTGGAGGGAAAAGAAATAAGGGAAGAGAGTTCTAAGAGTGTAGAGACATTAATGGAGAAGAAGCCAGAAAAGATAATTCCATGCCCAAGGTGCAAAAGCATGGAGACCAAGTTCTGTTACTTCAATAATTACAACGTTAACCAACCTCGGCACTTCTGTAAGGGATGCCAGAGATACTGGACTGCCGGCGGGACTCTTCGGAACGTACCGGTTGGAGCCGGTCGCCGCAAAGCCAAGCCTTCATCATGTCAAGCCTTAAGTACTGATGGGTTCCTAGAAAACTGCATGTTTGATATTGTTGCACCAGCAGCACCGGCAGCACTGAACCAGTTTGAGTTGGAGGGGGTGGTAGAGCAGTGGCGCATGGCCACCACCAGAAGCGGTTTCCAGCATGTTTTTCCGGGAAAGCGGCGGAGCAATAACTCAGCTGCTGGTCAAATATGTTGAATTTCTTTCTCTGTCTCTATCTCTATGTGTTTATTATTATTATTGCTCCAAAGGTATTGAAAATTTGCAACTGGTAGTGTATATACAGGCTGGGTATTAGTCAATTATATATTAACCTTCTTCCCTTTACTACCAAACTATTCTTCAGATGGTTGCTTAGGATTTCCTGTGTATTGATGTTGCACGCCAAAGGAAGGCAGAAGTAATAATCTCACGTCAGATATGAGTAGCCTGATGTGAAAACTAATAAGTATTAGACATCCTCTACTTAGCTTTAAGAATGAGTTCTACCAAGTCATTTTAAGATTGTCCACAGTCAATCTTGTGATCAGATGACTCCTTTATTTTTTATTTTTTTGACGACGGGTATCCAAGTCTTCGGCCTCACTAGTTTTGCGGGCTCATATTGACGCCACAACCATATAGAGTGTGTCATACTAGGGTTTAGCTTTTATGAATGAGTTCTACCAAGTCCTTTTAAGATTGTTGACAATCAATCTTGTGATCAGATGACTGTTTTTTTTGTTGACGACGGGTATCTAGGCCTTCAATCTTACTTAGTATCGCATGCTTATATTGATCCACAACCACATGAAGTGAGTCATATTGGGGTTGAATGAGAACCATTTAATTCTCACCGAAAATAATGAAGAGCACTGAATACCCCGTGTAAGTACCCCCAAATAGATAAGAGGAGTCGAACTCAAAATTACACGCTTTCTCATGCAAAGATCCCTTGCCAACTCCACTGCCCTTTAAGGTTTTGTGATCAGATGACTGATACGATTTATCATTAAGATGGAGCTAGCATGCATGAATGATCATAGAGGTGCCTCATAAATTGTGGTTTTCTGTATGTATTTTGATACATATCAGTAGTATGATATAATCAATATATTAATTAATTCAAAAGAGATGTCTTGAGGATAACAACAAAGTTGATTAAAATATGGGCCTTGGAACTTAGGGTTTCGCTTTATCATTATTAATGTCAACTGGTCTCCATGATTTATGGCTAAACAAATTTTTTTTATTATTATTATTATTATTAACTTGTCCAATCTACTAAACCATTTGCAAAAATCTGTGCCAGTTTCAATATTTTATTTGTTGAGAAACTTTTGCCTTTTGGGACTTGGGAGGGTGGATAAATATTTTATCTTCTCTCCTTTCTAGCTTTATCCTTTCTTTTCCTTTTTTCCTTTTTTCCTTTTTATCTTTACTTTTGGCAAAAGTCATTTGGGGTGTTTCCTTTCCCCAATCAATTGTGACATTTTAAGCTCTCTCTCTCTCTCTCTCTCTCTCTCTCTCTCTCTCAACAGATTATACATGAAATATGATCTTAATTAAGTAGTAGAGGTTGAATGCATATAACCCTGAAGATAAAAAAAGAGTATCTGTCCATAATAAGATCATAGATTTCATCAGTGGGCCTGTCCACATGTTTTCAGGGTCAACCATGTAAAATATGTTAAAACACAATTATGAAGAGATTTAAGATGATCAGATTTATTTTAATTTTAAAAAAGATCAGATAAAGTAGCAGAGCCAACCCATCAATCGGTTGGCCAACTTGATCCACAGGTCATTAATTTATGTAACTGTTTCACTTGAAACAGGTTTCTTCCTCCCTTCTTTATCATATTTTTTAGTGGTTCACTTGTGCTTAATTCAAAAATATATCATTAATAAAAAATTTAAGATGGGAACATTACCATCTTTGTCAATGAACATAAAATATTGTAAGAATCTATCCACCTTCCATGATTGTGATACATGTGTTATTTGTTAATGCTTCCTTCTGGATTGTTCAACATGCTCAAGCAACTCTGAATGTTCTCCTTAATTCATTTTTAATTGTTCAGGCCCAGATCTAGCAAACTCATCTGAGCAAACAGATCAACTTACCTGGTGCAAAACTTTTTTTGGATCAATCAAAACAAGTCACTTAAGATTTTATTGCCTTCTTGCAAAGAAACAGATCCTCAAAAATATCCAGAGCCAAAGATCACTTAACCAATAGAAAAACAACTATTTTTAATTCCTTACAAAATCTGATATTTGATCACATATAGATATCTGTCCTTGTTAGTATGTGTTGAAGTATATATTTATATTGTTTCATTTAAAATCTCAACGTGATGTGTTATGTCTTAAGACAAAGAAGAAGATGATTCACCATGTTGGAAGAAAGATTACAATGGAAATCTCTCAAGAACACCCAAACTCATAGCAAGAACACTCGCCCAGAAATCTTAACGTAAAAAACCCTAATTCTCACTTGCTTAAACAACAAGACATCATGACATATAAATACTCCTCCAAATCGGATAAATCCATCAGATCATACTGTACCATGGGGCTTTGCCCCTGCACCCCATGTGAGATCAGCGATGGGCTCTCAAACCCTCCGTTACCTTCACAGACCTTCAAAAAAAAAAGAAAAAAAATCAAAATCAAAATCAAAATATAAATATGAATAAATAAAAACATTCAGATCCCCACCAAATTTTATCAAAAAACAAGTAAATTTTCGAAATAGGTCAAGATTTCAAGACACATATCAATGTTCATGTATACATTTACGTTGTCTTTCCCTAACAATTAAAGCTTTTAGGTAAAACGATATCCAACAGTATACAGTAAAAGTGATATCTGTATTTGATCTGCCAAATCCAATTCAATCCTTTCCAATTACAAAGTGAAACCTTAGTGGACAACACCAGAAAGTTTTTACTGTTTCCATGTGATTCCACATAACAAGCTTATGACAAATTGAAGAAGACCTTTACTCCTTAGCTTTTACAACACAGGAAAAGTATCATTTATTTCTAGTATGACTGTGTAGCTTTTCAAGCTGCAGGCCATAATCTAGACAACAATTGTCTTCATACATGCCTTGGGTCTTCTTTCCAACTACACAAGCATTGGTACCAAAATAACAAAAACAAGAAATAACAACCTAGATATGGTAGTTAAAGAATAAACAAAGTAAAGAGAGAGAACAAAAAGTATATAGATGATGACCAGTACCACAGGAACCAATAGCTTTGGCTTTGCAATTGTTCCCCTACACAGGAACTTCTGTTATTATAGCCAAGTAGGTTTCAGAAGGAAATTAGAAGGTTTTTGAATGATAATTTCAAAGAAATAAGTACAAGTAGAAAACCCATGTTGGCCTCTAAATATTGGTATTGATCTCTCTGATGCTCTATAGGTAACTCATTGTGCAGAAACTTCTATCTGTTAGGCAACAAGAACACATGTTTGATTCATTTCTTTATTAATTTTTTTTTAACTTCTATATACAAATCTCAGGAATCAAAAGTATATATATATATATATATATATAAAGAAAAGATTCTTTTGATGCTTATTTCAGTGAAGATGGA